>NC_084977.1:32270290-32483562 GCF_963691925.1 Scomber scombrus | reverse complement strand
TATATACAGTTAGCTAGTTTAGTCCAGTGGTTCCCAACCTAGGGGTGGGGCCCCTCCAAAGGGTCAGCAGATAAATGTGAGGGGTGGTGAGATGATTAATGGGAGAGGAAAGAAGAACAAACTAAGTCCTGATACACAAATGTGTTTTCAGTTTTTGGACTTTTTCTCTAATCTTTGATTTTTGCTGAAATATTGGATCATTTGAACATTTATTGAAATGAAAGCATGTGAGAAGTTTAGAGGGAAAAATCAGTATTTGGTGGAGCTGTTAACAACTCATAGACATCTGAAATGTGAGCCGACTACACACTGCTGTCTGGTTTCATCTTTAACAATGTGTTGTATTTATAAAGCTTGTTATATTATATATTATATATATATATATATTTTATTATATTATATTATATTATATTATATTATATTATCCATTGTGTCAAATCTGCATCTGAAAAGTAACTAAAGCTGTCAAATAAATGTAGTGGAGTAGAAAGTACAATATTTCCCTCTGAGATGTAGAAAGTAGCATCACATGGAAATACTACAGTAAAGTACAAGTACCTCAAACTGTACTACAGTAAAGTACAAGTACCTCAAACTGTACTACAGCAAAGTACAAGTACCTCTAACTGTACTACAGTAAAGTACAAGTACCTCAAACTGTACTGCAGTAAAGTACAAGTACCTCAAACTGTACTACAGTAAAGTACAAGTACCTCAAACTGTACTACAGTAAAGTACAAGTACCTCAAACTGTACTGCAGTAAAGTACAAGTACCTCAAACTGTACTACAGTAAAGTACAAGTACCTCAAACTGTACTGCAGTAAAGTACAAGTACCTCAAACTGTACTACATTAAAGTACAAGTACCTCAAACTGTCTACAGTAAAGTACAAGTACCTCAAACTGTACTACAGTAAAGTACAAGTACCTCAAACTGTACTACAGTAAATTACAAGTACCTCAAACTGTACTACAGTAAAGTACAAGTACCTCAAACTGTACTGCAGTAAAGTACAAGTACCTCAAACTGTACTGCAGTAGAGTACAAGTACTTCAAACTGTACTGCAGTAAAGTACAAGTACCTCAAACTGTACTACAGTAAAGTACAAGTATATACATATATATATATATATATTATAGAGAGGAAAGTGAAGTGTGCATGTTTAGAAGCTCTCATGTTAGCGGAGCTGCTGGTTGATGTTAGAGGTGAAGCTGCTGACTGAAGTCTGAAGTACACTGATGAATATTTGAAAGGAAGAGCAGCAGGTGAGCCAAGACCGACCCCCCACCCCCCCGACCCCCAACCCCTCTCCCATCCTCCCATTGCATGTTACCTGCACACACACACACACACACACACACACACACACGCAGGCAGCCAGGTGGCTAACACGTTGGCCGGGCCGACTGTCCCGAGCCTCTGAGAGACCGCAGGCTGCTTCTGATTGGACGATGTTTATGTTTTATGTTTTATTTTTATTTAAGAAAAGAACAATGAACGCTAACTAACACGAGCACTTTGATGCATCATGTCATTGTGTCCGATTTATCCTCACAGGCTGCAGGCTCTCTGGCAGGTTAACGGAATATAAAACAACATTAAAACAAGATAAACACAAAGAGCACATAAGTAAAACAATGACATAAGCACGGCTCCAGGTAATGACAGCATGTTTGACTAGGGTCCGGTTACCATGGTTACCGTGTGTTTATAGATGTGGAGTAAAGAGAGTTGAGAGATGTGATGTTAGTTCTGGTGGGTAAAATGTTGGCCGACTGATGAAATGCACTTTCTCTATGTGCTATTTTACAGTCCTGTGTGTGTGTGTGTGTGTGTGTGTGTGTGTGTGTGTGTGTGTGTGTGTGTGTGTGTGTGTGTGTGTGTGTGTGTGTGTGTGTGTGTGTGTGTGTGTGTGTGTGTGTGTTCAAAGACTTCATGAATATTTCACACTGAGGAGCAGAGCAGAGAGATCCACAGTTCATCTGTCGGAGGATCAAACTGCTTCTTTTTTTAAAGTCAAGAAAAATAAATTCATGTTATTCCTCGTAGAAAAAACTACTGCAGCTGTTTAAAAACGGTCCTAAAATATAATAAAAAACAAACTGAGGAAATTAAATTGATGTAATAATAATGATATTTATTTATAGAGCACTTTTCTAATCTCACATTACAAAATGCTTCATGAGTCACCAAATTAAAACCAGCAGGTTTCACAAAGCAGCAGAATTTAAACAAATTATAAAACAAATACATTAATAAAAATCATCAATTAAATAAAACAAAATAAAATGTATAATACTTGAATGATCAGAGCAGTTTATAAAACAAATGACAGGACGAGGGGCGATCAATTAGATTTATAAAATCCATAAAAATCTATGAAATCAGTGGTCCAGGCATTTAATAATATAAATATAATCTTTAAAAAGGTTCTCTGATAAAAGTAAACTATTACAGAAAGATTAACTGGTTTATGTAAATATACTTTTTAAATTGATTATAACTTAACTTCAGTTATTATTAAATTATCCTTATACTGTAATTTGGGGCTGAAACTAACAAATGTTTTAATTACAGTATTGATGAATCTGTAAATGTTTTAAATGATTTATCAATTAATTCCTTTAGTCAATATAATGTCAGATAAATTCAATCTATAAATAAGTAAAAATAAATCATAAATAAATCAAATAAAAGTATTTGTATTTGTCTGATAAATAGCACAAAACCAAAATGAACAATTATATTAAATCATCTTGCTCTAAAAAAAAAACAGTTTAAAAGAATAACTTCACTGGTTTGTTAATTATCACAATTTGTTAATTTCAGCCCCAAATTATAGTATATAAGGATAATTGAATAACTGAAGTTAAGTTATAATCAATTTAAAAAGTATATTGAAATTCTTCTAAATTAAACAAAAATGATGATGAGTTAAATGATTTATCAATTAATTCCTTTAGTCAATATAATGTCAGATAAACTGAATCTTCAAATAAAAGTCTTTGTATTTGTCTGATAAACAGCACAAAACCGAAATTTATAATTATATTAAATCATCCTGCTCTGATAAAACTGTTTAAAATAATAACGTCACTGGTTTGTTAATTATCACAAATATTGTTTATTAATTTTAATATTTTTGTTTAATTCAGAATAATTTAAATTAAATATGAATATGAGAGTTTATGTTTGAAATGTACATAAAAACTAATAGATAACATCACAGCTATATACATATATTATAAGAGGTTTAATAACTGTGATCACGCTCTGATCTGATTATTACACATTACAAGAGCGACATCTGGTGGCCGGATGGTGGTACTGCAGAGAAAAAATGTATTAATCTGGATTCACACCAGATAATCATGACTTCTTTCTTGACTGAGATCAGATATGTGTTAATGTTTTTAGACATTTTATTATATCTTCAAAATACATGAGTTACTGAATAAGGCAGTTTTGACTAAAAATAAATCTTAATGTAGAGACAGATTACATGATTACATATTATTATTATTTATTTCATTTTATTTTATTTTATTTTATTCTATTTTTTTCTTTCTTTCTCTATTTCCTTTTTATCTTTTTTACTTTAAATAACGTTATTTTACTGAAATTAGCCACTGGCTATAATCTTGTGTATTGATCAATATGCATTGTCCCAGTCTTTTAAATAAATAAAATCTACAAAATCTACTCTCTACATATTAGTTTGACAATTTTATCTTATTTTTTAGAGATTTAATTGTTCTTATGTATTTTTTTCCTGATTGTTTTTACTCCTTTTAAGCTTACATGACATACAACTTTATGTCTTTGTAGCATTTGATATTACTTCCACTGGAAAATACTTTGATTAATCCCATGTAGGGAAGTGCTGTTTTTATCATTTTTATTTTATATTATTATTAAGTTTGAAGTTCTGTATCTCAGGTTGCAGCTCTTCAACAATGCAGTCAGGACAAAAAGAGATATTTAAAATAGTAAAAGCAATAATAACAAATAAAAATAAAAACTCTTTGTATTTGGTAACATACATGTCACATGTTTTTTTTAGTCAGTATAACATCTAACATATCTATAACACACATGTAGCATTGCAGTCACATACTATCATATTTACATCTGCATTTCTGGTTTTAATCAAGACAGACAAGTATATAAGTTTTAATCTGAAAAAGAGAAAATAAGATAAAATGCAACGAAGTAAAATAAAAAAAAATCAAGCAGACAAGATGAAGGTGAAAGAAATGACATTTGTAAAGTAACTAATAACTTTAAGGAGTTAAATGTAGAGGAGAAACTAGTAGAAACTGAAAGTACCAGAAACCTCAGCAGATCATTGTCTCTCAGTTCTGACCTCCATGATGTCTTACTGCATCTGACCTCCATGATGTCTTACTGCATCTGACCTCCATGATGTCTTACTGCATCTGACCTCCATGATGTCTTACTGCATCTGACCCCCACTAATTTTACTCTCTCTCTCTCTCTCTCTCTCTCTCTCTCTCTCTCTCTCTCTCTCTCTCTCTCTCTCTCTCTCTCTCTCTTTCTCTCTCAGACTAAAGGATATAAGCTGCAGCTAAATGTTTGTAATAAATGTCTCCTGCTGTCTCCAGGTGGACCGAGTGGACCGGACACCTCCCAGTCTGACCACCAGGCGGAGTCCCAGCACAGTGGTGGATCTGGGCGGCGGACGCTTCGGCATCTTCATCACATCCAAACACCTGCAGGCCTCCGACCCCGACAGCCCCACGGAGGAGCTGGAGTTCTTCATCAGCAGACCTCCACACTTCGGCTACCTGGAGAACGCTCTCACAGGTCTGCTGTTAGTCTGTTAACTGCCGTCCACACTGAGAACGATAACTATAACAGTAACTATAAATGTGTAGTTTTAAATGTCGTTCTAATTCGAGTGGATGGAGGAGTCCTCAGCACAACTACATGGTCGCCCATAAAGTTGGAATAATTTAGTTTTCAGACACATTCCTCTTTTTATTTTCTATTTATACACATCAGTAATCACCTTTAACCAGATGCAATGAGATTAATAATACAATTTTGAGAATATATAAACTTTATCTATCAAGAATAAATCACATTGTCACAATCATTTCATGAGAAGAAGTAAAAAATATTTTATTCTAACTTTATGGGAACGATATCGTTGGAATCACTTCCAGAGCGATTTGACGGGCTGTAAACTGGAGCAGCATGACAAAGGTTATTTCTTTAGAGAGTCTTTATTATTACAAAGATGCTGGAGCTTTGTTATTTATTATAATGTAAAAAAACGACAAAGTTAGTGGATGTTTGTAGGCAGATCTGTGCTCATACTGTGTCACTTTTACACACCGCACTTCAACATGTGCTGAGGCTCAGTTTGGTCTGTAAATACTGAAACATCACAGCAACTAGTGTCTGAAATACTTATGATCAACACACTGAAATAGCACACACCTCTGAACTCTGCTGGTTTTCTTTTGATTTCTCCATACAACATACTACAGCAGTAACAGCTCATTAATAATTAGCTCCAGACACAGCTGGAGCGTGCAGCGCGTACTGGACACAGCTGTTTACAGGACGTTATCGTTCTCAGTGTGGACGCTCACATCGTTGTCGTCATAGTTACAGTTATAGTGATCGTTCTCAGTGTGGACGGCCCTTTAGTCTGTTAGCCGTCGTGTTGCAGCGTGATGCAGGTCAACACTGTCTTTTAGTTGGATTGAGACTCTGTCCTCTCTCGTCCTGCCAGGCGCTTACATCAAAGGTCGGTTCACCCAGCGGGACGTGGATCAGCGAGCCGTGGTGTTCATCCTCCCGGCCGACATGGAGGTGACGGCAGACAGCTTCCAGTTCCGCCTCACAGACCCGGCAGGAAACACCATGCTGCCCGAAATGTAGGTTTGTCTAATCTAAGGGTCAAAGACGGTGGGGGGGGGGTCATATTCTACACATCTCCATATTCTCTATATTAATATTCAGTGTCTCTACTGGAATATCTTTGCATGATTTCCAGTTAAAAACTCCTTATTTATCTTCTACTGGTCCTTTATGCAGCCGCTCAGTTCCTGGCTGTTCCTTCTTTCCTCCCTTCCTTCTTTCCGTCTGTCCTTCCTCCCTCCCTCCTTCTCTCTTTCTTTCCTTCCTCTCTCTTTTCTCCCTTCTGTCTTTCCTTCCTCCATCCCCCTTTCTTCCAGAGCTGGGGACTCAGACTCGCGACTCGGACTCGAGTTGCACTTAAGTCTCACTAAACTGTGACTTCAGACTCGACTTGGACTCGACCTCAAAAGACTTCAGACTTGACTTCGACTCGAGGCTCGAGACTCGCGAACAACCTTTATTTCATGTTATTATTATTATTATTCTCATTATTTATCTGTCATTCATCTTTTTGTATGATCTCTGGCTCTGAGCTAGATGTAAACACCAACGTCATGCCACGCGCATGCGCCATGTGTGAAGCGCGCATCTTCAGTATCAGACATTGACATTGGCGAGTGCGATAAGTTCAGCAGGAGTGCCTCAGATCATTACGTTTGGATACAATGCCTTCACACTCCCGTTTTTCCCTGGTTCTCCCATATTTCGAAACCATCTCCCGCCGCCCTCCCGTCATTTCTCCCGTAATTGACAAGCCCCAAATTTGTTTGTTAATAATAATAAGAAGCGCACAATAGCAAAGGTTTTATTTTGAAAGCTCAGACAGGAAACCACCGCAACTCTTATTATGCTTAGTGCCACTAACTTAGTGGCTCCGCTACTAATTATTAAAAAACACAACGTTGCGTTAACTATGGTCATTATATATAAATATATATATTTTTATAATATCCCCACACATTCCCTGCTGTGTGTTGTGTTAAGCAGCAGATAAAAGGCAGCTTGGAGAAAAAAATAATGAACATGTGTTTGTACTGCAGTTTCTGTGATGTTCATGTTTTGTTCATTTTGTTATATTTTACAACATTGTTAAAATAATTATTTTTTTGTTGAAGAACATACAGTTATGGAATTGAAATAATTCTTAGTGTATGTTTCTTCACATCACATTGCAGTAGATTCTCTATAGTGAACCTACAATTGATACATTTTCATACTGTCCTATATCAAGGTCTAGGTCAAGGTAATAGCCGAAGGTAGATTTGGTAACAGTTTCAGGAGAGGGCATCTCAACATACAAACAGATACATACATACAAACTTCAGTGACAGCAGACAGTTAAAACACCACAAAAACAGACATGGGCAGGTGCTCGCAAGGCTAACTGATCAGGATGAAGGATTGTACAGCTCTAAGGTCAGAATTTGAATTTGAATTAGTGTTGGCGAGAGACTTGAGACTTGACTCGGACTTTTGACCAGAGACTTGAGACTTGACTTGGACTTGACCCTCAAAGACTTGAGACTTGACTTGGACTCTAGCTCAAAGACTTGAGACTTGACTTGGACTTGTAAAAAATGACTTGTGAACAGCTCTGCTTTCTTCCTTCCTTCTGTCCTTCCTTCCTCCCTTCCTTCTTTCTTTCCTTCCTTCCTCTTTTCCTTTCTCCCTCCCTCCCTCCTTCTTTCTTTCCTCCCTCCCTTCCTTCCTCCTTCCTTCCTTCATCCTGTCCTTTCCTTCCTTCCTTCCCTCCTTCCTTCCTCCCTTACTTCCTCCTTCCTTTCCTTCCTCCCTTCCTACTTTCCTTCCTTCCTCTTTTCCTTTCTCCATCCCTCCCTCCTTCCTTCTCTCCTCCCTCCCTCCTTTCCTTTCCTCGCTTCCTTCCTTCCTTCCCTCCTGCCTTCCCTCCTTCCTTCCCTCCTTCCTTCCTTCTTCCTTCCTCCCTTACTTCCTCATTCCTTTCTTTCCTCCCTTCCTTCTTTCGTCCACTCTCCCTTCCTTCCTTCCTTCCTTCCTTCCTTCCTTCCTCCCTCCTTTCCTTCCTTCCTTCCTTCCTTCCTTCCTTCCTTCCTCCTTCCCTCCTTTCCTTCCTTCCTTCCTTCTTCCTTCCTTCCTCCCTTACTTCCTCCCTTCATTCCTTTACTCGAGGACAACAGGAAGGTAAAGGCTCTCCTGTACACTGTTAGACTAAATCCACAGTCCTCCTTCTGTGTAAACATGGATTTAAAAGTTGATCTGAAGCTAATATGAAGCTTCAGCATCCAAATGAGTCAAATCTTCATCTTCTATGTTTGACTGTTACAGTGTTTTTAGTAGCAAAGTCTTTTTGTTACTATACTTCCACCACAGCTCAACAGGGAAACACTAAGGGGGAATCTGATGCTAAAAAGACTGTAAATGTGTCAGATATCACTTGATATGACTAACTCACACTGCTACAGACCTACTTTTAAATGCATTTAGTGAATGTATGCACAGTTAAATGTATGAAGATGAAGATAAAGATACAAACACACAGAGAGGGAATTATTGATCACAAGTTTTTCCATCTGCGGAACATTAATAAGCAACATTTTACAGATAAATTAATTATATTTAGTCTTTTTCTTGTCTCCAGATTCAGTTTTAACCGTTTTGTTTTGTTTTACTATGATCTTGTGTGATATTTAAGTGAATATCTTAAAAAGTTTTTCTAAATCTGCTTTAAATCAACAGTCAGGAGCCAAAATTAACATTAAGTGTGTTTTGTCTTGCTGTAATCATTCCTCCTGTCCATACTGACCAAACAATACTGTGTATTTATGTATTTAAAAGTTTAATCTGAAGCTAATATGAAGCTTCAGTGTCCAAATGAGTCAAATCTTCATCTTCTATGTATCATTGTTACAGTGTTTTTAGTAGCAAAGTCTTTCTGTTACTATGGTTACACCACAGCTCAACAGGGAAACACTAAGAGGGAATCTGATGCTAAAAAGACTGTAAATGTGTCAGATATCACTTGATATGACTAACTCACACTGATGAAGCTCAATAGAAGCTGATCAGCTACTTTTAATACAGTAAGGTCTAGTGTATACCAATGTTATAGATCTTAGCAGTGTGAGTGTGCTGAGTTCAGTATATGAAGGATTCAGCTGAGTGTCTCCTGCAGACTGGAGCTGTCCTGGTCTCGGGTGGAGTTGTCGGCGACCTGCTACAGAACCTGTGAGACGGCGGGAACGCTGCAGATCCAGATCCAACGCAGCGGGAGGAGCATGGACCCGGCTTACGTCGCTATCCAGGTCTGACTTTGACACCTTTATTGCTCTATTCTGTCTGTCTGGGAAAGCATTTGGGTTATGTCAGTATCCATGAAAAACAGCTGGAATTAGATTTTGGTGCTGGAGTGCTTATAAGGAGTGCTTAATGGGAACACTTACCCTAACAGCTGATCTTAGATCTTAGGAAGGAAGGAAAGAAGGAAGGAAGGAAGGAAGGAAGGAAGGAGGGAACATTTACCCTAACAGCTGATCTTAGATCTTAGGAAGAAAGGAAGGAAGGAAGGAAGGAAGGAAGGAACATTTACCCTAACAGCTGATGTTATATCTTAGGAAGGAAGGAAGGAAGGAAGGGAGGGAGGAAGAAAGGAAGGGAGGGAGGAAGGAAGGAAGGACTGAAGGGAGGGAGGTAGAAAGGAGGGAAGGAAGGAAGGGAGGGATGAAGTAAGGAAGGAAGGAAGGAAGGAAGGACAGATAGAGGGAACACTTACCCTAACAGCTGATCTTAGATCTTAGGAAGGAAGGAAGGACAGATGGAAGGAAGGAGGACAGAAGGAAAGTAGGAAGAAAGGTAGGAAGGAAGGAAGGAAGGACAGAAGGAAAGTAGGAAGAAAGGTAGGGAGAAAGGGAGGAAGGACAGAAGGAAGGAAGGAAGGAAGAAAGGAAGGAAGGAAGGAAGGAAGGAGGGAAGGAAGGAAGGAAGGAAGGACAGAAGGAAGGAAGGAAGGAAGGTAGGAAGAAAGGAAGGAAGGAAGGAAGGAAGGAACATTTACCCTAACAGCTGAAAACATTGGTTAGAAATTGGAAAAGTCATCAAATGTAATAATTTACATTACTTTGATGAAGTCATTGAAATAGTTACATTACTTATTACATTTTAAACAGAGTAATTAGTAATCTGTAATCTATTACATTTCCACAAGGAAGGTTACCCTTCACAACCCTGTGAGTTGAATCTGTTTGAATGTTTTTGCAGGTGGAGGAAGGATCGGCTAAACCTGGCAGAGATTTCACTCACAGCACCGCCGCTCTCATCCAGTTTGATCCAGGTCTGACTTTATTGTGTTCTACTCATAGACTGTATATAAGAAATGGACGTAACATCCGTGACATCACCCATTGGTTTGTGGACTGCTGCTCGGAGGCCAATAGTATCGGATCTGAGCAGCGCTAGCTTGAAAATTTCAGGTGCATGCTGGGAAAAATAAAAACAGGGATTCTACCTATATGGGCATCAGGAGGAGCATGAGGCGCCCTCCTGAACCTGTGAACCAATCAACCTGTCAATCATGACGTAGCCACGCCCTAATGCATACCCTGCTTTATCGTCACATATAAAATCAGGGAGGCCAAAATGTCCCAAATGAACATCATACTGCATTGAAGAAGGCTTTAAACTAGCGATTGAGACCATAAACACATTTTGAAAACGTTTACTGAGGTTAGAAATCAAGTGAGAAGTTGGTGAATTCTCCATTGACTTGTATAGAGACGGAAGTCCTTTTGACACCAAAACGGTCGCCCCCTGGTGGCCTTTTGATAGAATGCAGTTTTAAGTTACTTCCTCGTTGGCCTCATTGCAGAGGACTGGAACTCCCCGCCTGGTTCTACTCTGCTTTATTTAACATAGTGTCAGCTGACTCTCTGTTGGATCAGTTCATTACTGTCATGGACACAAAACTCTGTATCAGAACAAACATTGAGCTGAAAAACCCAGTCAAACTACAACTCCCAGAGAGCATTGCTGTTAGAATTAGTTCCAATCAGAGGGCTTCAGATTGCAGGCTGCAGTTAGAGGTTGATCTTTGTAGAAATATTAATGATTTTCTTATATTATGTATTATATTGCAGATTTTGGATGATTTCAGCGGCTGTGGTTCAGTCAGTGTTATTTAGTGTGATGTGGTTCTGATGTTCTGTTGATGTTTTTTTTTTTAGGAGTCAATGTGAAAACGTGGAACATTTACCTGATAGACGACGGTCTGGAGGAAAACCACGAGGTCTTCACGGTCACCCTGAAAAATCCAAAGAACGCCGTCCTGGGTCAAAGAAGCTCCGCCACCGTCGAGATTATCGACCCCAGAGGAGGTGAGAGACTGTCAGTGATGAACTAAACAATCATCAACCAGGTCTGTTTGCATCACGGAGGCAGAATCTATTGTCATTCACTACATAATCAATAGTCAGTATGAGGAATTATATTAGATCAATAAGAACAAAAACTGTAAAAAATAATACAAAATGTGACACATAATTCAATTAAATTCAGTTAAATGCCTTTATGTGTCATTGCACAGCAGTACAATGACACATAAAAACAGCAACAAACAATATACATAAAACAACAGACTATGAGACACTTAAAAGACACTGTTGATAAAAAATATCTAAAAATAGCAGTAATAAATATATATACTGTATGTAGGAATGAGAGCAGTCTTAGTTGCACGTCAGCACATTGGAGGTGCGTACATAGTTTATTGCACAGTTGTTGAGTTTATTATTTTAATGGCACTTTTAAGGAGTCTGGAAGATATTTCATGGATCTATATCGCCTCCCAGAGGACAGCAGTGTGAAGTGTGTGTAAAAAGACAATAAAGTGCAAGTAAGGGATGAACAGTGCTGTCACTCATGTTAGGCTCTCGGCTTTGCTTTACTATGACAATGACAAGAATCCGAATCATGCCATAAAGACAAAGAAGAGCAGACTATGATTTGGACTTGTGAGACTGTAATTCACAACTTGTGAAAGCACATCTTAGTTTGTAATTGTAACTTCCGATCTGCAAAACTGCAAAAAAAACAAATTGCAAGCGTAATTTCATACTCGCAAAACTGCACCACAGGAATTGCATTTGAATCTTCCTATTTGTGCGCTCAGTTGCATCATATCATCCTTCTCATGTGATTTTTGGAACGATTATCGCAGATGCAGTGTGCCATAAACATGAAAGAAAACACAACTCATAATTTTCAACTCACAACTTGTGTTTAAGAAACTCTAAGGCGTGTCTGTTCTACCACATGCATCCAGTAGGTGGCAGTGTTGTCTTTTTTTCCCAACCCAGTTTATGTGTAAGTGAATGTTTTATCTACAGTAGAAGAGAGGGAAGCAGCTGCCTTATCATGTTTTCAATAAATCATTAGCGTCTCTGTTTCAACACACAGAGGATATTTACTAAACCGTCAGGGATGTAAAAGTTTAGCTCACTTTTAATAACAGTGTCCTCTCTGCCGTCCATCAGGAAGGTGCGACCCAGACGACCTGAGGGTGGAGGAGGATGAGAAGCGACTCCCACCTCCTCCTCCTCACCTCCCTGAGCCTGAGGAAGACCCAGTCACAGACATCGAGGCGGAGCTGCTGTGGGAGACCCAGCCTCATCCTCCCCGAGGCGACGTCCCAAACCGCAGGCCTTACCTGGACTACGAAGAGGGGGAACCACAGGACCAGGCGGCCCCCAGCTACAGCCACATCCACTACAACAGCAGGCAGCTGCCAGGGAGGAGCACTGGGAGCACTGGGAGTACTGGGAGCACTGGAAGCTCTGGGAGCACCGGACACAGGGTCAGACTCACAGGACCAAAAGTAAGCATTTCTTCTTGTTTTTGATGCAAGAATTAAAAAAAAATGTCCCCACTCAATCACCAAGTTTCCAAATGTAGCACAAATTTCCAGAAATCTGAAGATTATTTGACTTTTTCCATTCACTGCAGTTGTGTGAATATTAGGAGATAAACAGTTGGTGGTTTTTTATATAAGTTTTATTTTGTAAAGGAATTCAAACTTAATGTTAAAACCAATGAATCGTCAAATAAAAATACTTTAAAAGCTTTTTCTGTCTTTAAATAAAAACAATTTCTTTTTAATCAATAATTTCCCCAATGTTTTTGTGTGTGTCTACATTATCATGTAAATGATTATTATGGACTATTTGATTTTGCCTATTTTATTTCTTTTTTGCTCATTTCTCCATGCATTCCTGTGTTTATTGAAACTAATAATGTTCCATAATGCATAAAAAGAGTGTCAGTCAAAGCTCAAATAATGGAAACCATGATGGAAACATGACATTTCTGTTAGTTTGATGTATTGATGTGAGGAAGGTTACAGTCTGCAAATCAACTAGTGCAGTAAAAAGTGCAATATTCTCCTCTGAAATGTGGTTGAGTATAAAGTAGCATTAAGTTAAAATAATAAATCATAAATGTTACTTTCACTTTCTACCACTAAGCATTAATATATTACTGTATGTATAAAGTGTGTATTTGTCCTGTAACGTTTGTGAGTGTGACTCTGAACGTTGTGCTGGTGTTCAGGTCCATCTGTCAGGACAGAGGAGGCCTGAGGAGAAGGTCTGGACGGTAAGACCCTCTGACTTTATGCACACACACACAGGAGGTAGAGCGGTCGTCCTCCAATTGGAAGATTGGCGGTTCGATTCCCGGCTCCTCCAGTCCGCATGTCGATGTGTCCTTGGGCAAGACACTTAACCCCTAATTGCCAACGGTGTATGAATGTGTATGAATGATTAACTTCCTCTGATGTGCAGGTTGGCACCCTGCGTAGTAGCCCTTGCCATCAGTGTATGAATGTGTGTGAATGGGTGAGTGAGTGGTCGAAAAGACTAGAAAGGCGCTATATAAGTACAGTCCATTACACACACACACAAACACACACACTGATGCTGATGTCTGGTTCTCCTCAATCAGTTCCACAGTCTGACTCCTCTCCGGGTGGAGGAGCTGAAGCCGGAGGCCGGTGACGTCGGGTGGAGCTGGTCAGGTGCAGCTCACAGTCATCACCTGCAGGAGTTTGGAGTCGGAGACGCTCCTCAAAACGATCATCCGGCTCCCAGACAGCAGCCAGAGCTGCGCCAGCGCAAGGTGCAAACACACACACTTCCTTTCATTTTAGTCTGAAGTCTGTTTTTATTTTACTTTCTTCAAATTAGATTAGATTAGATTAGATTGTACTTTATAAATCCCACAATAGGGAAATTCACTTGTTACAGCAGCAAACAGAAGCAAAAAGATGTGTAATATACAATAAACAAACAAATGCTAAACGAGCTAAACGAGTTCTTAATGTAAAACAAGTACTAAAAGTAAAGTGACCAGAATATAAATAATATTGCACATGATAAACAGTTATGATACGACACTTGTTAGCTTATAAACTACATCTACAGTGATCATTCAAGTTTATAAAGAGCTGCTGTACATCTTACTGTTTTTTCTTTATTAAAAGGACCAGTTCACAATCTTTTAAGTGTGTCTTAAAACAGCAGTCAGGTGCTCATATGAACACTGAAAACGTTTCCTCGCTGTCACTCTGTGTTATAAATGTGTGAAACTGTGTCTTTGTTCAGACGGGGAAGTCAGTCAGCAGCTCCTGTCCTGATGGTTCGACTCACTACAGGAGACGCTGTTACATCCTCAGCTCGTCTGTGGCCAGCTGGGCCAGCGCCGAGCAAACCTGCTCAATGCTGTAAATAACACGCGCACACACACACACACACACACACACTATCACACTACATAGACTTACATTCATTTCCTGGAGACTAACCCTTACCCTAACCAAAACCACTGACCCAAAAATCTGCATTTTACCAATTTTACCAACTTTTGTCTCCAATTAACTGGTCTTAAGTCTGAAATCTGTCTCTGAAAGTAGCCAATGACAGACCCACATACACAAATATATACAAAACCAGTCAAAAGTTTGAACACACCTACTTATTCAAGGGTTTTGCTTTATTTGTAATATTTTAATACCAAACTAAGTCAGGTTTAAGGTCAGTCTAACAATGTTAAATAATGTTTGAATGGGATAATTCTTTGGTTTAATGTTGAACACTGTGTTGCATTTTATGCTATAGAAATGTGTCAAGTTTAGTAAGTTAACTGTATTTGTCTCTGTATGTGTATTTCTTACTGTGTCAGGTTTAACAGCAGTCTGACCAGCGTTCGGTCCAGAAGAGACATGACCTGGTTGTGGAAGTTTGCAGGCAGGAAGCCATTTTGGATCGGTGAGTGGCTTCGTTCATCACAACACTGAGAACACCTGAATGAAAGATTAATGTCCCAATTTATAAATAATGTCTGTTAGTTCTGGGAGTCAAACCTGAACCTCAATAGTGTTAGTGGGTGTGTAATTCTTCTTAATTCTCCAGGTATGTCTGGGGGTCCGGGTCGCTGGATGTGGGCTGACGGTCGTTCGGTGTCCTTCTCCAGACTGAGGGGGGCTTCACCGGGCCGCAGTGACGCCGACTCCGACTGCGTGCTGGTTGAAAACCCAACGAGCTGGATTTCCACAAGTTGCTCTGCCGAAACTCAACACACATTCATCTGTTCGTCGCCGGCTCACACTCACTGAGAGATATTTACTGCTATCAGCCCCGTCATAACGACCTGTGTGAACGCTGTGTTTAAGTCATATTTAATGTTATGCAATGATGCTGCTCTGTACATTAGTTTTCATATTTTTGTCATAATAAAGATTGCTGCACAAATCGAAATATGAGTCTGTAAACCAAGATGAAGATCTGCAGTTTAACTTTATATTTCAGGTTTAAATTCAGCTTCCTGCATTAAACTGATGTAAATCTATTTTCATAACTAAACATGTTTTTGTCTCGAGAAATAATAAATGGCAACAGTCTGGAGTCTATGTAGACTTTAAACTGAATTAACTCTCAGATATTTAAAAATACAAAAACATTATAAAGACCTGTTCTTGTTTTGTTATAAAAGGTAATTAAAAGTTTTCACTGATACTGTGAGGAAATTGTGATCTATGAGACTTTTAAAACCTCAGTAGTCAGCAGGGTTTCAGACTGCAGAAACACATTTGTGTGAAGAACTTCATTCAACTGGATGGAATAGTTGGAGATGCTTAAACTTCTATTTTTCTTTCACTTATGACATACTTTACCTGCTGAAAGGCTGTAGCAGTAACTCTTCCAGTTGGCAACTTTTCTGTAGAGCTGATTGAGGTTGCAGCTTCAAGCAAGCCGGTGTTTAGATCAGAAATAAAGTTCTATTAAGCTCGTTATCAGGCCCTTAACAAGCTTCAGCTGCTCGATAATGAGTTAATTATTAGAACCAGGTGTGTTAGATTGGGGAGATACCTCAACCATGCAGAGTAGTATCTCTCCAGGAGCAGGGTTGAAGACCACTGGTATAAAATATTCAGCAAACAGACCTGCAGTGAAAAAACTACAACTGTTTGCATCACATTAATGTAAGTTTATTTATTTGTAGTACTGTGAAACTGGCAGCAGAGGGCAGCAGAGCAACACTGATGACTCCATAATGACATGTTTGATTCCAGCAGATCAATAAATCCCAAATTAACAGTAAAACAACTAATACAAAAATTATAAACATACATAATATTGCTGTTGGCTTCTAGAGCAAACAAGAGTTGGTACGTTTTTTGTGGGAATGAAGGACAAAGTCTTCTCATCATGGTGAGTAAAACCACAACAATGGCTGTATTTCTCTGTCCTTTTCTTTTTGTACTGCACTGTGTTTATAATGAAATATCCTAATTATATTTTAACTCCTTCAGTAACATATTTCGTCCATTTTTTTTGCTATTTTGTTATTCATTCAGTGGTATATCTGAATATGTTTTGCAATTAGGTTGAAATAACAGTTCAGTGATAAAGTACTAGTTTATAATTATCTGTCTGGTTTTAACATTAGCTAAATTAAATCAATACTTACGTCATATTTAAATAGTAACCAACAGATGTATAACCAGTTTCAGGTATTTAATCTTGTAATAGCACCTAGCAGCAGTTATTTCGTCCTTCATGTTGTGATTTGACTCTTTATGTCCGTTGTGACCGTTACTTTCCATAACGGTCGCATTTTACGTCCGCCATTTTGTTAGCTTAGCACAGTGACGAAGCAAAAACAACAACCACCAACTTCATCTTTATTCGCCTTCTGAGGACTCATTGAAGCATATTATTTGTGAGTATTTGATTAATTTCAACTGTTACATTAGTCATTGCTGTTTTCTGTGGATGTACAGTGCTGAATATTAAATTAACAACTTCAGCTATGATGCTAGCTAGGTTGAAACAGTCAGTTTTGGACAGTTAGTCAGTTTTTCTTCCTAAAAATGATTTTATACAACTTGAATTATTTTTGCAAGCCTGTCTGTTAGAGATGGGAGAAAAACAATTATGCTACAGGTTCAAATGGTTGTATTTTAACAGTTTTAATGTACTTTGGATAGTTCTGTTATTAATATATAATCTTTCCTTCAGGGTTCATTAACTTATTTTAAGAGTCCTCTGTAGAAATCTGTTATTGTTTATTTTGAACCATTATTATTATACATTATAGTAGACCACTCCACTATGTATTAATATTCATTGTTGTAATTTACGTTATCCACTGAAATGAGTCATTCAGCAGGGGGTTTGAACACCTGCAGGCCCCCTAAAGGTCCTGATCCTACAATTGCCCCTGATTCAGTCCTTTATTTGATAGCCTTTTACCAGCAGTATTTTTCCCTTATATACTGCCCTCACAAGTAGTCCGTGAGCCAGGGCCTCAAAATATGGAAACCGTTACCGAAAAAGTGGCAAAGGCTACCATACCTTTTCTGAAAGCCTGGAATCTCAGCTTTTCAATGATGTATGATGGCCATCTGACAAGAGTAGCTGTTTTGAGTTATCACACATAATGTAAACTAAGGTTGAGAAAAATAATGCGTATAAATCAAGCAGAACACTGACAGCTGAAACTCTATATTGGACATATTGGAATATTTTATTTTGTTATGTGTGGTATCATTTTAAAGGGGAGACTCTGGGCTTTCATTTAATTCATTTTGTGAACATTTTGGATAAGTACAGCCAACCCTGGAGCTCTTCAAACTTTTAATCACACACATTTTCCTGCCATTTCCACCTAAGTCATCTTTTGTCTTTTAATTCTGTGGCACCAGGGAGCATCAGAGAAACAAAATCCAAACACTGAAATACTGGCATAACCCTAAGGATTCAGAAAATGTATCATTTACCCATATTATCTGATTTGGAGGGGGTGATTTTCAGTGTTATATCAGACATGGCGTTTTCAAAGACAGAAACATGTAGTGTACTATTACCCCTAGGCTAATTTGTTGAAGTCTGAGGTAAATATTTTTTAGAAAAAGTTGTTATTCAGCATTTTAAGCATTTTTAGATAGTTCAAAGGGTCCTTAATACATATCCACCAAATATAATTTATATCAGGTCCCCACTTTCATGGAATTTACATTAAAAAATGAATGCCTTGTTCTCGGGCGACTCTGGTAAATAAGAAAACTTTTATACATCACCACAAAACTTTACCAGTTTATCACATACATTAAGACAAGTATTGCTTGTATTGCAGGTTTTCTCAAAAGTAATGGCTAAATATACAAATGAGGCTTCATTTACTAAAATAGGCGCTAATTTGGAGAACTGTTCAAACTTGACATGTATATATTGGATGAGGCCACCTTAAAAGTTATCATTGCGGTTTAAATCAGATCTGTTAGATAAGCTAATCCAATTTATGAGAACAAATGATAGTGTGACTGAAATCAAACACTCTACCAAAACACACATCAGTAGAAATCTGGCAAAAGAATTTGGCACTACCAAACATATAGTTTCTGATAATGATGGGAAAGTCCTGATATACCCTGATAGTCTCACTCGTGAAATGCTGGTCAAAGAGAATATGTCTCTTAGGAAGAGGATATCCAATCTTGAAAAACCAACCGTTGGCATTGAAGCTTCATGCCAGGTTGTTGCAAAACAAATCCATCGAGATGTGAAGCATCTCAACCAGGACCAGCCATGGCCACCTCTACCAACAGAGTTGGACTCCTATTCCTCTGTGCCTTCTTCCGTGAAGTCATTGCTATCTTGTCTCTTATCAGGCACTGGTGAGAAGGAACAACGACTAAGAGACTCATTTGGCATGGATCTAGTGTATGCCATATCTCATGGCAAAGTCAACACTTCCAAGCACATCCTTTTGGCTTTTGCTGTGAAGTCGCTTACTGGTAATATCAATCTCATCAGAATATTAAATAGATTTGGTCATTGTGTATCCTACAGTATGCTAGAGGAAATTGACACCTCATTATGCTTGCACAAGCTAGGACAGGATGGTGGTGTTACTCCAGACCAAGTGAAGCCATATGTGCCAACGGTTCTAGCCTGGGACAATATTGACAGGCTGGAAGAGACACTGACAGGCCGTGGAACATCCCATAGGGTCAATGGTATAGCAGTGCAGCCTCGGATGTTCGGTCCTGAACTGCCTAGACCAGCTTGTGATGTGCCCAAGAGCAAACAGAGAACTGTCTCTGTGTCTTTGCCAGCTCTGCCAGTGTATGCTGTGGGAACTAGGTGTGGTCCTCCAACTAGATCCTATGTTGAGGTCAAGACAGATATCTGTGCTGATGCTTTGAAGAAGAACTTCTTATGGTTGGTATGCAGACTGCACTGCCACAAATCAAAGTGTCCCTAGCTGGACAGGTTACAACATCTTAGCATCAAACTCTGTTGATGTTATTCCCAGTGTTGTCAGCTATCTGCCAACCATCAATGCCCCGGCCACCCAGATGGCAACTGTTCATGAGATTCTCCTTCAAAGTAAAAACATCATGACTTCCTTACACATCAGCAACATGTCAGTTGCCTTTGATCAGGCTCTCTACTGTAAAGTTACAGAAATTCTGTGGGCACATAGAGACAGGTTTCCCAACATTGTGCCAAGACTTGGAGTCTTTCACACCATCTGTATGTTCTTGGGTGTGATTGGGAAGCGCTTCCAGGCTGCAGGCCTAAGGGACATATGCATTGAATCTGGAGCTGTGGCTGAGGGATCTGTCAGTGGTGTTTTGGATGGCCATAAGTACAATAGATCTCTGAGATTCCACAAAATCATGTATGAAGCCCTCCTGAGGCTAGTCTGGAATCAGTTTCCCCAGTGGCTCACAGAGAACCATCCGGATGCCCACGATCTCCTAGATATCCTGCCCCTAGTCTTGAGTGTCTTTTCTGAGGGTATATCATCAACCACTGTAGAAGAATCACTTGACCGTACAGTCTTCAGAAAGGTCCATCAGTACTTCTGTGAATTCCTGCAGCATCTCAGGTCTCAGCAAGGTCCACTGGCCCACTTCTAGATGTCATATATTGACATGGTGGAGGTTGTACTAAACCTTGTGAGGGCATCACGTGAAGGAAACTGGGCATTGCACATGGCTAGCATTCGATCAATCATCCCCTGGACCTTTGCCTATGATAATCTGAATTATGCAAGGTCACTCACTGCTTACTACTCAGAGATGAGCCACATTGAACATGAGAAACCAGGTCTGTACATGTTTCTCTGTGAAGGTGGCTTTTCGGCCCAGCTGAGTGCAACAAACACATTTGGCAGGGTTCCGATTGACCAGACCCTAGAGGAAACTGTCAATCGGGACACTCAGACAGCTGGAGGCACAAAAGGGTTCAGCTTGAACCCAGCAGCTGTCTCAAGATATTACCTTACTGCTGAGTACAAAAGCACTTACCTGTCTATATTGAAAAGCTCCTTGGGACTCCAACAAAGTGACTGTTCTCACAAGGACCTTGGGCAAAGCAGAATTGCCAAAGATGAAGAACACATTACAAGCACTGTGGATCTGTTGGATTCTAGTTGGATAAATCCATTTGCAGGTGGTGAGTCCCTTGTTTCTCTGTTTACTGGAAGTACAGCACCAGCAGATGTTGCTGAAGACCTTCTGAATGCACACACCATTGGCGAGAATGCCTACAGAACCTTCTCTGCTGAGCGTGTTGAGAGTAATCCTCCTGCAAAGCAGTTCCATGCACCACTCTCCAAGAAGAAACTGAAAACATTCTCCTCAATGCAGGGAAAGGCAAAGATATGCAAAACTGGGAATAAAGAAGTTATCCTCAAAGCTGATAATCGAATATTTGCCCACATGGTACTGATTGCACAGAGTAGACAGCTCAACCTGAAGGACGTGTTATCTCATCCCCTTGGATCACTTCCGTGGGCTCTTGCTTCACCAGATGGCAATGTGCGGAAGACTTGCAAATCCTCACTTGCCAAGCAACTGCTCAAGTTCCCATGTGTTGCTGAATCATTGCCATTAAATTCCAGCTGCGTAATAGATGGCATGGCACTTGTTCAAAAGCTGAACGGTAATGGCAAGACATTTGCTGATATTGCAGACTATGTCTTGTCCACTGTGCTAGCTGAAGCAAGTCACAGCATCCGTGTTGACATTGTTTTTGGTGTATATAATGAGGCTTCTATCAAACACATGGAGAGAGTGGCCAGAGGTGCAGACTCAGGCACAGAGGTCAGACAGATCACTGCAGGGCACAGAGTTCAGCAATGGAAGAAGTTCCTACAAAGCAACAACAAGAAAAACAAATCTTGCTACCTTCTTGCTCAAAGAGTGGGGCAAAGAACAGTCTAGAACAAGACTCGGTGAAAAGGTTCTGTACACTACAACCAAAGATCAGTCTTACAAGCTGACCCAACAGGGAGTGCACAAGGTAGCAGACCTGTCGTCCACTCAGGAAGAGGCTGACACCCGTATGCTACTCCATGCTTGCCATGCTTCAAGGACTGGTCACAAATCTGTCATCCTTGTGTCTGATGACACTGATGTCTTGGTGATAAGCCTGGCTACCAGTGATGCACTCACACGTGACCTGTTCCTGAAGTCAGGGACAAAGAATCGCACCAGTTACATAAACATCTCACAACTCGCTCGTGGTCTGGGTTCACAGTTGTGTCAGGCTTTGCCTGGTTTACACGCATACACAGGCTGCGACACTGTAAGTGCATTTGCAGGTCGTGGTAAAGTGTCAGCCCTAAAACTTCTTCAGAAGAATGAAAACTTCTGTGAGACCTTTCAGAAGGTTGGGGCAGACTGGACAATGACACCTGAGTTGTATGCAGTCTTACAGGAGTTCACATGTCAAATGTACAGCTCCAAGTCCAGAATCACCAACATCAATGAAATGAGGTATGCACTTTTTTGTGCAAAGAAAGGCGTAGAATCCTGGCAGTTACCTCCATGCTCAGATTCTCTCAGGAAGCACTGTCTCAGATATAACTATCAAGGTGCTATCTGGAGAAGATGCCTCGAGAACAACCCTGAAGTTCCTTCCCCAGTTGAGCATGGGTGGTCTAGAGTGGACCAAGATGGTGACTTGCAGCTCTCCATAGACTGGTTCAATGTCTCCATTGGTCCACAAGCAGTACTTGAGTTTCTGTCCTGCTCATGCAAGAGGGACCGTGTCACTCCATCATGTCAGTGTGTTGCCAACAACTTGGCCTGCACTGACCTATGCCATGCAAGACAGTGCAAAAACCAGAAGGATGACTTTGCTGATGAGAAACAATCCTATTCCTCTGATGAGGATTCCGACGAGGAGTTTTGATTAGTGTCGTGGCCTTGAATGATGCAATCTGTACGAAAATGTCATAACATGTCATTGACCATGCCTAAAAGTCATGACCTTGACCTTTTACAGTAATGGCAATGTCATAATTGGGTTTACCGCACCTTAAAATATAGGAATCCATGTCTCATTTGTTATTTGTTATACCGTTTTTTAGATTTTCAGCTATGTCAGTGTTCTGCTTAATTTATAGGCATTATTTTCTCAAACGCTATGTCTGATATAACACTGAAAATCACCCCCTCCAAATCAGATAATATGGGTAAATGATACATTTTCTGAATCCTTAGGGTCATGCCAGTATTTCAGTGTTTGGATTTTGTTTCTCTGATGCTCCCTGGTGCCACAGGATTAAAAGACAAAAGATGACTTAGGCGGAAATGGCAGGAAAATGTGTGTGATTAAAAGTTTGAAGAGCTCCAGGGTTGGCTGTACTTATCCAAAATGTTCACAAATTAATTAAATGAAAGCCCAGAGTCTCCCCTTTAAAATGATACCAAACATAACAGAATCAAATATTCCAATATGTCCAATATAGAGTTTCAGCTGTCAGTGTTCTGCTTGATTTATACGCATTATTTTCCTCAACCTTAGTTTACATTATGTGTGATAACTCAAAACAGCTACTCTTGTCAGATGGCCATCATACATCATTGAAAAGCTGAGATTCCAGGCTTTCAGAAAAGGTATGGTAGCCTTTGCCACTTTTTCGGTAACGACCAACCCCTCTGGCTCACGGACTAAAGGTGAAGTCCTTTTCCACTGCTAGACAGTTAGCTAACAGATTATTGTAGTCCTCCAATAACCACAAGGCGTAACTTTTCTTGAAGGTTTATTAAGGAGCCACAATTATTTCTATCTGTAAAACTGCAAAAACACAAAATACAAAAATAAATCAATATTTCAGCAGTACTTTTACACTATTACACAACACAGTGTACATAACATGAAACATGCTGCATCACAGTGAGCTAGCTACTACCACTACTGCTATGCTAGCAATCAATTAAGCCATTACTTGAACAAAACATAGATAAAACAAATGCAGAGCAAATATATAATAACTATAACATTGAAAAATGCATAAATCAATCATACTTACGGACAAATAGTGTCCAAGGCAACAATTGCAAAAAATAACCATAGGAGTAGCTGCAGGCACATGTGCTCTCTGTCTTGGCTTGTTAAACTAAAGGGAATTCCCTCTCTGCAACTGTTGCTACTAAAATAACCAAAAGGGGGCACTGTAGTGCATGAAAATGTGTTAATACTCAAACAAAAAGCAGAACACCTTATATGATGTGATTTGACTCTTTCTGTAACAGCTGCATTTTACATCCATCATTTTGTTGGTGCTGCACAATGACGACAACCTCATTCAGCTTTATCCACTATGAAGACTCCAGTTGAAGCTTTGTTTGGTAAGTATTGATTTCATTTCAAACATGCTAGTTTCATCATTGCTCTTTTCTGTGTACAAATTAAGCAATATTATATTTACAAATATAATACATAAGTATCTGCTTTGTTGTCTGTTACACTAAATATAGTAACAATATATTAGATATTATTTGACCAGGAAACCAACAGGCTACTAAAATGCACTCATCCTCTTAAACAAACTGTCATAAGCGACACTTTTGGGAAAAGTTTGTAAAAAAAAAAAAAAAAAAAAACACCGATTGGCACACAAAGCTGCCTAGTCAAGGTTGTAGTTACATATTAACAACAATGAATAAAACCAAAAATATAATCTCTTGTATATTTTACCATTGTAAATAATGTATTAGAGCTTAAAACATATACAAATGTACATCTCTGAAATAACATCTAAGGTAATCAAACACATTCCTCACAGTATAACTGAATATGAATCATTTTTGTCACCTTTTCATCATCATTATTTACACTCAAATATAAACAAAAGTACTGAGAACTAGACCAGTGGTTCTCAAACAGGGCTCTTGTGCACTCCATGATACTGTAGCAGGTGACTGGTCAATGTTTCACTGTGACTACTGTTAACACAACAATTTACAGCGTAACAGAAAAAATATCTGACGACAACACAAAAAGTAAAAATCCCCCAAAAAATGTCTTAAAAAATTACAAAGTTTACAAAAGCTGAGATGAACACAATATCTGAACATATGTACAGTATATACACATACAGCAGTAGAGGAATCATATGTATCAAATGAATGTACAGGAATTGACCTATAACATTTACCTTTCCTGCCTGTCACGGTCATCATTTGCTGCTCTGTTTGCACGTCTCTATTTAGTGCCCTAGTTTTCAAGTTGAATATCATATGCAAGGGGTCCATCAATTGCAAACCCAAGGTAGAAAGAAACCTTCTCTGTGCTGAAACCAGTTCTTATTCCATCAATAAGAGCAGGACGCACAGGGACTTTCAGTTTTCCATAATTTGCAAACAACTCTCCTTGGTCAATGGTTCCGCTGACTCGTTGAAGACAGTTGATAATTGCTTTGTCTTTAAATATGTCTCCATTCCGCCAAAGTTGTGCCAAGGTATCACGGCGCATCCTTTTAAAATTGTCATCAAGTTGGGGTTTAGAAATGAACCTTTTGAGTCCCTTTTCTTTCCCCAGATAGAGATGGGCAACAGTGCTCCTCTTGTGAAACAACTTTGATGGATGCCTGCGGGATGAGTTTCGAATTGCAGTCACATATGTTCCAATTTCTGTGTTTTCCTGAGTTGGACTTGGCCAGAGTAACAGCAGAGCCAGGTAGTATGGGTCTGGGAAGGGATACCGAAGTCCTACATCTTGTAGAGTTTTCAAAAGGAGATCAGAGAGGTGGCTGTAGTCCTTCACATGTTTAGATTTTGGTTTCAAAAGGTAAAGAACGATGTTTGACAAAATGTAATTGATTGTTTCCTTTGTCTTTTGTTTTTTGTTGATAAATTGTTGTTGTTGTTGCAAGAATGCATAGCATTCTGTGACTCTCTCAATCTCTTCAGCATGTTTGTCCAAATGCTGAAGAATCCCTACGAATGTATCTGCTTGGTTCCGCTCAAGACACAATCTTCGTTCTTCAATATCAATTTTCAAATTGAGATTGGGAGCCTTTTGTCGTTCTGTTTTGATTCCCTCTGGTGTAGTGCAAAATAGATTCACATACTTTTTAAAATGACCACAGACAGTCCAACGATTCTTTGAATCAAATTCTGAATTGTTCCCTTTTAGATATGTGAAATAACAGTCAAGCAGTTCAAACATTTCTTTTATTTCAGTTTTTAAATTGATGAGGAACGGCTCATTTTCTTTGATGATCTCCACGTATCTGTTGTTGATCTCATCGTCATCCTTATGGACGCTGGTGATTGGGATCACTCTCTGCAGAAAACTCTGCAAGTACTTCTTCTTCATTGGATCACTCTCCTCAAAGAATGGCAATCTGCCCAGAATCTCAAAGATCAGGAAAGCAATGTCCAGCACACCCACATAGCCATAAACATTATATGACCTTCTGGGATAGTCATCTGACACATTATCAGCAGCTTCCTCCTCAGGTTCATCCTCTGTGCTTGCCAGCTCTTGAGCCCTTTTAAATGCTCTGATAGCATCATCTGCAATTTTAATGTTTGTGTTTAAGTCTTCTGGGTTATGTGTTGCCTCCTGCTTTTCTCTGTGGATGTTGGATTTTAAATTGCTTTTGTACACTTGTCCAACAGTGTCAAATGTGTATGGGTTTTGCTTGATGTTCTTGGCCTTTTCTGCCCAATTCAGAGCCTCTGGGAAGTCACGCTCATTGATGTACAGATATCTTGCCAGTGCCTGGGGAATGGATGCACTTGTTTCAAACCTGGATGATGCTTTCACAAATATTTCTTGGACAGTTTGCCTCCCTTGCTGGTTGTGGATTTTCTCTATGAGAGGAGAAAACGGTTCTCTTTCATCTCCATTTTTCTTTCTCTGCCTTTCAATTAACATTCGTTGAATTGAGAGCATGAATCTGTCTTTGACAACCCCAACACTGAAGAACAGATCACAGTGAAGAATCTCCATAGAGATATCGCTTACTTTTAAATAGCGACTTCTCTCTAACTCCTTCAGACAGGCAGATGCTATGGTGTGGTGAAGGATTCGGATGCCTTTGTATCCGCCCCACTCTTCATCTTTGTCTATGATGAGGAAGTTTGAATATGGCTTCATTCTGTCCAGTACACTGTCCTCCCTCCAATGTATCATCTTCAATCCAAGAAAATCCTCACACAGAGAGAGAGAGATTTCAGATTCTGCCACATAGGTGTTCAGTAATGCTAGAAAAGCAAACAGCCGGGCCTCTTTTGTGCTGAAATCAAAGCTCTCCAGTGTGTTACGAGCAAGATCGTCTACATAATCTGTGTCAAAATTGCTCTTCATGATCATGAAACTATAAAAGTTTTCAGGCTTTTCATGACTTTCTTCGAGCTTTTTAAGTTTCTTTTCAAACTCCTTCTGTTCTTCTGGTGTCAATGAAGCAGTAATGTACTGACATTGTGTTGAATTGTTTTGTCTGTATTGCTCCTTCGGGCTATGTGAACGGACACAGTTAAGGATGATGACTTTGCAGTTTTGCACATCATCCATATTCATATTGGAGAAATCATCTATGGCTTTACGGATGGAATTTACGAGATCATAAGGATTCTTGGTTTCCTTTGAGTTATCAACTAACAGCAAAACTGGAGATGGTTTCTCGCTTTCAAGTTTCATTAGTTTTAGAACTTGAACAGCAACTTCATCGTTTGGCAGTGTGTTGTCTTTCAGCACAGCACATCTGAACTCTTGACGGAGATCCCACATCACGTGCATCGCTAAGGTGGTCCCGCCACAGCCTGGATGGTGGAACAGGTTAAGCAGAGCACATGCATTTTTTGAATCTCTCCACTGAGACCTGATCATCTTCTCCACATTTTCATACTTGTCTCTTTTGATGAATTGCTTTTCTGTGTCTTTGTCACAGAAGTAGAAGTTCCACCATTTGACTTTACCTCCTCTGTAGAATTCTTCCTCGACTTTGATTCTGAAGTCATAGAACTCTTGACTGTTTTCATCGTAGATGTTTTCACAATGATTCAGACATAAAATGTCCAAAGCTGTCATTAAATCATCATCTTTCTGTTTCAGAACAACAGCACTGGACCCTGAAGAGGGAAGCAGCCTTTCAGATGACTGATTGAAAGGCCCAAGTGCCATTACAGTCCCATTGACCTCACTGAGGGTGAGCTCATATATGGATTGTGGGTCCATGTCACAGTCACACTTGTCTTGTATCAGCTCCCTCCATTTCTCATACGTGCTCTCGGAATCACAAATAGTGATGATGTTTTTCTCCTCAGTGTGTTTCAAGAAGGACCTGTAGGTGTCAAAGATTGGGTCTTTCTCAGTGTCCACAGATGAAAGTAGGAGGAAGATGATGAGACTTCTTCCATGGAGGAGAACTTCAGGGTTGCAAATGAATGAAATCAACTGCTCTACATCTCTGCAAGATTTCCTCAGCCAGTTCTTAAAATCTAACTCTCTGTTTGAGTCACTGTGAAGGTCATGTCTGCCATTGCAGAAGACCCAACTGGTCTGTTTGCGGAGATTAAGATCCTTTATCACTGTTTCAGTCTGCCCTCGATATTGTGATGGGTTGTGCTTATTAGCCACTCTTGATTCTGTGTATGAATGACACAGTCCACCTTTAGCAGCAGACTCAGGGTCATAATCTAACACACAGAACAATTTCAACTTACTCAGAAACTGGAGGTTCTGCACTTGTTCTGGACTGCTTTTGTTTACAACAACAACAAATCTGTCATAGTTGTCCAGCGAGTTCCCACCACAAGTCAACAAGTTCTTAAGTTTGTCACCCTGGTTAGCTTCTTTCTTCAGAGCTTCTTTGGAATGACACTGCTGCTTCAGTTGACCTATATGAAAAGAAAAATATGTACATATTAATCAGAAAAACACAACATCTCTAAATTGAACTTTAAAGGGTAAGTTTGGCGTTATTCTATATTTTTTCTTATTGTCAGAAAATCCCAAGAAAAAAACAAACAAAACCAACGATAAGGATATATGAGTTCACCGCTTTCAATACTTTCTGACTTCCACACCCTGTTTCAGACTTTCAGCTCCAAGCTGAAAACAGGCTCAGTAATTTCCCAGCTGGCTACTGTAGTGGATAAAATTGTGCATTTGTTTGGGACTGTTTTGAGGGGCGGATGAATCCATGTTTGGTGCTCTTGTCAGTATTTCTGTCAGCAGGAAGGTGTGTGTGGCTGAGTCAAAATGAACTACAGTGTGTGTTCATGGTCATTGAAGAACATGTCACCCAGTGCAGCAATGTGGCTCAATCATGTGACTGTAATTATTTATGTTATGTATCAGGCTTTACATACACAGGCCATTTTATTAGTAGGATCAGTGCATTGTTTCAGTGGGTTTGGTCTTTTAAGGGATTTAATGACAGTAAGAAAAATATGGAATATCACCAGTTATCCTAAGTGCAGTTAAGTTACTACAAATACATTCTGTTGTCATTTGAACACTTCAGCATTAACAACATTAGTTTAACCTCAAATTAAGTTATATTTAATCAAATGAGTGAGTGTGTATGTGTCAACATGAAAGGATAGACAACATCACAAACTAATGCAGATTTTAAACTACAACTACAAAATATTTAAGGTCAAGTTATAAACTTAATTTGTATATATGTTTAAATGTTGTCTTACCCATGTTTTTTTCCAGATGACAAGCGAGGTCACATTGACAGATTTCTTTCAGAACGTCCAGTGTGACCTGTAAGGCCTCATTGCTTCCATAGTGTTCAGTCAATAACTTGGCAGTATCCATGGTGTCCTTGCCTTCCAGTTTACCCTTAGGAACAGCTTTGCGCTTGGAATTGGTGTATTGTAGTAAACTGAAATGAAACCTTTTTAGGTCCTCCTTTAAAAGGTTGTCTAGGGTTTTCTGAATCTCAACAGTGATCTTGGGTATGTCAGGTAGGGTTGCGGTCTGTGGTAAGAAAGGGATGTAAATTAATGTTAATTTAATGTGAGCATTACAAAGAAATCACTGTCTATATAAAGTACAAATCCAGAAGGTTCATTATGCCGTTATATGCTCTAAATACACTGGCTTTTGTTGTTGTGTTCATATTGTATTGAATATAAATGACATGAATATAACAGAAATCTTACCGTCACAGTTTCTTTCCTTTTGGACACCAAGACCTTTGCCTTTGTTTGCTGAATTTCCTCCTTTTCTGAAGTTCTCTTGAATGGCAGATGAATGTTTTCAGACATTTTTCCCACCATTTCGTCAGGTTGTTGGGTTGTGATTGCCTTAGCCCGACTTTCTTCAGGTTGAGTGGGTTTCGGGGTTGCTTGTTGGTCTGTGCTGGTGTGAGGGATGGGTTGCAGTGTCGGCTCTGGTTTCTCATTCAACAGACGTAGTTCTCCCAGAATCTTTACAGCAGGACCACTTTTCACATCCAGATCCAGAAGATCTTGTTTCTTAAAGCAAACAAGGCAATCTCCAGAGACGTCTTCCTCTTGGAGGCGTTCTGCATATTTGTTGTATATCTTCACATGCTGTAGTAACCACTGGTTCACCTGCTCTTTTGTCCAGTTTTCCACGTATGCTGGGAACTGTGACGCATGTTGTGATCCTTCCTTCAACCTTTCTAGATAAGATGTAATTTTGACTGCAGGCCCGTGTTTTATTCCCAACTCTAAGATGTCTGTCTTTTCAAAGTGAAATAAAGTATCTCCAGACACTTCCTCTTCAATTAACTTGTCTGCACAAGGCTCATGAACTTTGACCTGTGTCATCAACCATTGGTGGACATCTTCTTTCGTCCATTTTTCAAATTCAGGTGTTGGCTTTGTTGTTGAGCGTTTCATATTGGATCAACTAAAAATGAAACAGTTGAGTCACAGATCAAAAGAGTGACAGGAACAGTAAGACAACATATTGCCTTAAGAAAGAAGATGACAAAGTAAAAAAAAAAGTCAGAAATGTCAGTGACCCAGATCGGCTTTTCAGGAATATTAATGTGTTTTTAAATTATAATTGATATGTAAAGATTTTAAATTAGTTCATGAATAATTAAAATAAATTTAGTTCAAATGCAGTGGTGAGTTACAGTACACAATACAGCAAAATGAAAATGTATGAATATTTGGGTAAGCATACCCATAGAAGCACAGTATACATGCTAAATGACATTTTGACCTATTATTAGGACCAGCAGTGTGTTATCAGACATGACAAATTTAGTTTGAATTTTTTTGCATAGGAAATTATCTAGCTCTGGCTGTGTGATGCATGATGGATACTTAATGGTGAGCGGACAGACCATTCGCTGTGTCAGAATTTGCATTATCACAAGTCAAACTTTATGCAAATGAGCCCCTCCAGTGCATCGCATCAAGCTCACAAGTCAGATCAAAATGCCAAACTAGGCAGTGCTGATCAAGATACTATTACTGCATTGCCTATTTCTTACTTAAAATGTTTTCAGAAACATATTTCAGTGCACTGTTTAGTTGTAATGTGAGAAAAACATGCATTCACAGTGCAGTTGAGTAAATACTAGAGCACGACTGATTTCGGTCAGGCGATATTATCGGCTGATATGGGCCTTTCAGAGATATATTGGTATAAAATTTTGTACATTTTAAAGTCAAATACATCATTCTGGTGCACTCTGAGAGCAACATTAAGAGGATATATCTCGAATTTTTTTTAGTGCTTCAGTAATTTAACTACTGGTTGAACTGGTGACACATCTACAAAGCACAAGAAATTTTACCAGTTCATTTAATGTTCTAATCAAACATCAAAAAAGGCCAATGCCCATATTTCGGCTGTGAAACAAAGAAAGCAGAAGTGATTATCTAAGTTCAACTAGTTAATTACTTATAAACATATAAAATTGTGTTTCAGTAAATATCCTTTTCAGTGTTTCTTCAAATAACTAAACTAACGTTCTGCTTATCAATAAAAAGACTCAACTTCCAGATGTCTTAGAAGAGGATCAGGAACGGAGTTGTTTTATTGTACGGATGGAAATAAAGAAGATCTCTCATTAAGACTAATTAAAGTGAAGCAACTAAAGCAGCATAAAGCTGCTGCTGTGTTTTAAACAGCACGCAGGTGTTTCACATTCAGAGGTTTGATGCTGAGCTGCAGGGTTGAGTGGAGGTGAACAGACTCTCTGAGAGCAGAGGAGAGCAACCGCGAAGAGAAGTGACAGCAAACCGCAGCAGAGGCTAATGTTAGCTGCTCCTCTCCTCTCTCTCAGCTCTGCAGAGCTGAATCCTCCGTGCAGCAGAGACACAGACGGTAGAAAGTTGTCACAACTTCATTCAGTAATTTAATAATATAATCCGCACAAAAGAAGATTACGTCTCATCCTATATCTCGTTTGAAAATAAGTTGATATGTCTTAAAAACTCAATATACCGCTCAGCGCTAAAACAGCGTAACGTTTTGCAGAGTGTACAGAATGTTCAACCCACTGTGAGACTGTGGAGGCAGAAATTGGACTATGGTGGGCCGCCACAGTCTATATAATTAATGGGAAACACTGTTATATAGCATTAAGTCCATCCCTGACAACCGCCGCCAAGTTACTGATGCTTATCACATGTTAGCTATGTTAGCAGCTACAGTTTTTCAGTACAGTCAGTAATGTAGCAGACTGAGAGGTTAGCATCAGAGCAGCTTGGCAGATGGTGTGGTGGTGGACTGAGTCTGTTCAGTGTTTATTTCAAGCTGCGTTGTGACCAAGTTTATACCTGTAATGCTGGGAAGTAAATAAACAATGTCCCCATCTTTTACTCTCTGTGACAACAAGCCCATACTTGTTAGCCATATTAGCTAACCAACTAACCATGTAGCTACTTTCATAGCTTGTCAGCTAAGTGGAAGCTAATGTGTGAACATGTATTTACACCAAGCAGTTTTGTTCAGGGCTCGTTGTTCAGTTTGTGTCCAACTGAACAATTACAGTCGTTACAGTTATAAAAGTTAAAATTTAACATCTGTTTTTTTTACCACCTAAAGTTTCCCCTGAACATGTGTAGCCATTCATTTGATGTAATGTAAGTGATGTAATGTAGAGTCTGCCACTTGTCTATAAATAACATCTCTATAATATATAATCCAATACAGACAAGAGCACTGCTTCAACCAGTCTCTTTCTGCTGATTATAGGGAAGCTGGATCTGTTCCTGTACAAAAAGCTAATATTTTTTCACACATCATGGTATTTAAATGTAAATCCCTCGCCAAAAGCCAAATACAACAACAAATGAACTAAATGTTTATTAAAGAAAATGATTTTTTCAATTATTAGGCATTATCATTGTGGATGGGGAAATAGTAGTGTTAACATGAAAACATGAATCTTCATCTTCAACTACTGTGAGAGGGTTGACGCCCCACTGTTTCCTCTCAACCCTACTGCATGGGGAGTTAATAATTTTTTTAATAACCACAAACAAATAGATCAGATAAAGTTTCACCTGTCAGGTCGTGCCTGAATTTAAACATAGGCCCATATGTTTTGTGAACTGACATGGATCTGCTGTCATCCAGCATGATATGGTCCTTACAATATGTCAGTTCAATTTGACTTGATGATAAGCTTATTTTTATATTTTTATTTTTATATACATACATACATTTATTTGTAAAGGACCATGTACAATATTAAACATAAGTGTTGTCATTTGATGTGTTGTACTAGAGTTAGCTTAAAGCTAATTTACATCTGCAGTCCCTTGGCAGGTAACAAGTAAAAAAACATAATTACACAGAGCAGTACATTACACGTGCACTCACACAATAGTGTCTTCAAGTTCATTTTAAAGCTGCAACTAGTAGACCCTCAGTAAATCATTAAAGAACACCAGTTATGGTGTGTAATAAGTTACAAGTTGTTGTTTGTTTGTTTTTTTGGATGAACTGCTTCTTAAACCAACAAATAGTAGCCTATCTACCTACATTTCACCCACTCAGTCATTTTACCAAAACCTTTTGTCAGAGAACCAAGAGGACGGTGTCCAGGTTTCATATGAATGCTTCTGACAACAGATGACTCATCAAATACAGTTATTACTTAAAATGTGAGATTAAGAGGAATTCATTTTACATAAAAAGTGAATTTCTCACCTACTGAAGTCCTTAAGACTCTTCTTCACGCTGGTTTTCAACTGCAGGTCATCTCTCCTGTTGGATGATGAACAGAGAAATGAACACCGCACTGCTTAGTGACAATGATATGTAGTAACCGACTGTATCTGTAAAGTCCCTGAACTTCATTTCCTGGAACAATTGCTTCACACCCACCCACTGATGTTTGAGTTACAACTTAGAATTAAACATTGATTACGCTGAAGCAATTAGATGTTGATTAGCCTAATAAACATAATATCAGATAAGTACTGAAAGGAGAGTTTTAGTTTATCACTTCATTTGATTTTAGTTTGCATGAACATGTTTAATGCTTCCTTATTAATAGTTATAAAGAGGCCGTCTGATCATCTTGCCTGTGCCCGGGACAAGATGATCTCAAGCCCAGTTGGGATCTATCCTCTATCCTATCTCCCTCCTTCTCCCGAGGGCAGAGAGCCCCTCCCTGTCATCTAAAGGCTGGCTCTCTCCTCCTCTCTATGTCTCCTCCTCTATGTCTCCTCCTCTCTACCTCTCCTCCTCTCTATCTCTCCTCCTCTGTCTCCTCATCTCTACCTCTCCTCTCTATCTCTCCTCCTCTATCTCTCCTCCTCTCTATCTCTCCACCTCTCCACCTCTCCTCCTCTCTATCTCTCCTCCTCTCTATCTCTCCTCCTCTGTCTCCTCCTCTCTACCTCTCCTCCTCTCTATCTCTCCTCCTCTGTCTCCTCCTCTCTACCTCTCCTCCTCTCTATCTCTCCTCCTCTGTCTCCTCCTCTCTATCTCTCCACCTCTCCTCCTCTCTATCTCTCCTCCTCTCTATCTCTCCTCCTCTCTATCTCTCCTCCTCTCTACCTCTCCTCCTCTCTATCTCTCCTCCTCTCTATCTCTTCTCCTCTCTATATCTCCTCCTCTCTATCTCTCCTCCTCTCTACCTCTCCTCCTCTCTATCTCTCCTCCTTTCTATGTCTCCTCCTCTCTATCTCTCCTCCTCTGTGTCTCCTCCTCTCTACCTCTCCTCCTCTCTATCTCTCCTCCTCTGTCTCCTCATCTCTACCTCTCCTCTCTATCTCTCCTCCTCTATGTCTCCTCCTCTCTATCTCTCCACCTCTCCACCTCTCCTCCTCTCTATCTCTCCTCCTCTCTATCTCTCCTCCTCTGTCTCCTCCTCTCTATCTCTCCACCTCTCCTCCTCTCTATCTCTCCTCCTCTCTATCTCTCCTCCTCTCTATCTCTCCTCCTCTCTACCTCTCCTCCTCTCTATCTCTCCTCCTCTCTATCTCTTCTCCTCTCTATCTCTCCTCCTCTCTATCTCTCCTCCTCTCTACCTCTCCTCCTCTCTATCTCTCCTCCTCTCTATCTCTTCTCCTCTCTATCTCTCCTCCTCTCTATCTCTCCTCCTCTCTACCTCTCCTCCTCTCTATCTCTCCTCCTCTCTATGTCTCCTCCTCTCTACCTCTCCTCCTCTGTGACTCAGCTACCAGACTCAACAGTTTCTGTCAGAGAGGACGTGTTGTGTCAGGCTTTTGTACAAACTAATAGACATTAAAATTAAAGCAGGTTGAAGGCTGGAAATGTTAGTGACTACTGTATGTTTAATTGTCATACTTTGGACGTCTATCATCATCTTCTCTTTTTCTTTTTTCTTTGTTTTCGGTGCAACTGATGTTTAATGATCCAGGCCCAGGGCTCGGGACAACTGATTGTCCCGTTGTCCCTCCTTGTTGGCCTGGTTATAAAGATAATATACTAAGCTGTATGAATAATATTGGAGTTGAACTAGGGTTGGGAGATATGTTTTAAATGTTTAATAGTTTCTTCAAGTTCATTTTAAAGCTGCAACTGGAGCTGCAGTTCTTAATGGCATCAAGTAGGGCGTTCCACTGAGTTGGGGTCTTCACACAAAAAGCTGACTTTTTTATGGACTCTTTAAGAGTGAAAGTCAACAAGGCCTCTTTGTCATTTTCCATAAAAATGAAATGGTAAATTTTTCTGCAGCCTTTTCTTCCCACAATTTGTATTCAGAAAGTCACTTATGCAAAATTTACACCATTATTACGTCCCATCAGGGTTTTAATGTGTTTTTAATCAATTGAAATATCTTCTCAATTCTAGCTTTATAGAATCCTCTCATGAAAAACACTCATACCTCATACCAGTTTGTACTTGTCAGTGACAGTTTACTGCCGGATATACAGGATACGGTTTGAATGACAGCATGTTTGTACAACCATTTTATGTGAACACCTGGACGAGTCAGAGCAGATCCTCATTACTGTCACTGCTCATGTGTGAAAGCCCTTTCTTAAACATGAGATTAGTGCTGCAGTAGACCCTCAGCAGGTTATTAGAGAACACCAGGGCTCATTACATTAAAACACATTTTAAATGTTATGGTGTGTAATAAGTTACATGTTGTTGTTTGTTTGGGTTTTTTTTGGTTTTTTTGGATGAACTGCTTCTTAAACCAACAAATAGTAGCCTATCTACCTACATTTCACCCACTCATAGTCATTTCTACCAAAAGCTTTTGTCAGAGAACCAAGAGGACGGTGTCCAGGTTTCATATGAATGCTTCTGACAACAGATGACTCATCAAATACAGTTAATATTCAAAATGTGAGATTTAGAGGAATTAATTTTACATAAAAAGTGAACTTCTCACCTACTGAAGTCCTTAAGACTCTTCTTCACGCTGGTTTTCAACTGCAGGTCATCTCTCCTGTTGGATGATGAACAGAGAAATGAACACCGCACTGCTTAGTGACAATTATATCACCGACTGTATCTGTAAAGTCCCTGCACTTCATTTCCTGGAACAATTGCTTCACACCACACCCACTGATGTTTGAGTCTTTGATTTATATAGTTACACCATAGAATTAAACATTGATTATGCTGAAGCAATTAGATGTTGATTAGCCTAATAAACATAATATCAGATTATTACTGAAAGGAGAGTTTTAGTTTGTTCTTTTTTTTTTCAATGCTCTGTTTATTAATTTTTCCAAGATGAAAACAAACACTACATAGAAACATCCCCCAACAATCTCAGCAATAAGGAAAATAAACAACAATGATATTATGTACAGTATATACCCACATACATACACACACACAAACAGTGCATCCATATACATTTTGCGTTATTAAACTTGAATTTAATTATGATCATCAATGAACTGATATTAATGCAGAATGCTTTTTTTGTTAAGACCTTTAACTGTGTTTAGCTTCATTTACCTCAGTAATAATGTCCAAAGCAACACCTCCACTTGCTGCTCTCTCTTTCCTCGTGCCTTTGATTCGTCTTATCACTTCATTTGATTTTAGTTTTCATGAACATGTTTAATGCTTCCTTATTATAAGTTATAAAGAGGCCGTCTGATCATCTTGCCTGTGCCCGGGACAAGATGATCTCAAGCCCAGTTGGGATCTATCCTCTATCCTATCTCCCTCCTTCTCCCGAGGGCAGAGAGCCCCTCCCTGTCATCTAAACGCTGGCTCTCTCCTCCTCTCTATCTCTCCTCCTCTCTACCTCTCCTCCTCTGTGTCTCCTCCTCTCTACCTCTTCTCCTCTGTGACTCAGCTACCAGACTCAACAGTTTCTGTCAGAGAGGACGTGTTGTGTCAGGCTTTTATACAAACTAATAGACGTTAAAATTAAAGCAGGTTGAAGGCTGGAAATGTTAGTGACTACTGTATGTTTAATTGTCATACTTTGGACGTCTATCATCATCTTCTCTTTTTCTTTTTTCTTTGTTTTCGGTGCAACTGATGTTTGATGATCCAGGCCCAGGGCTCGGGACAACTGATTGTCCCGTTGTCCCTCCTTGTTGGCCTGGTTATAAAGATAATATACAAAGCTTTAAGAATAATATTGGAGTTGAACTAGGGTTGGGAGATATGTTTTAAATGTTTAATAGTTTCTTCAAGTTCATTTTAAAGCTGCAACTGGAGCTGCAGTTCTTAATGGCATCAAGTAGGGCGTTCCACTGAGTTGGGGTCTTCACACAAAAAGCTGACTGCCCAAAGGCAGTAAGACGAAAGGGAGTAAAACAATCTCTCATTGAGGATATTAGTGTGGATTTTATGGACTCTTTAAGAGTGAAAGTCAACAAGGCCTCTTTGTCATTTTCCAGAAAAATGAAGTGTGTCATTTTTCTGCAGCTTTTTTCCCCACAATTTGTATTCAGAAAGTCAAACTTATGCAAAATGTACACCATTATTACGTCCCATCAGGGTTTTAATGTGTTTTTAATCAATTGAAATATCTTCTCCATTATAGCCTTATATAATCCTCTCATGAAAAACACTCATACCTCATACCAGTTTGTACTCGTCAGTGACAGTTTACAGCCTAAAATACAGGATACGGTTTGAATGACAGCATTACAACCATTTTATGTGAACACCTGGACGAGTCAGAGCAGATCCTCATTACTGTCACTGCTGATGTGTGAAAGTCCAAACATGAGATTAATCCTGCAGTAGACCCTCAGTAAATCATTACAGAACACCAGGGCTCATTACATTTAAAACACATTTTAAATGTTATGGTGTGTAATAAGTTGTTACAAGTTGTTGTTTGTTTTTTTTTTTTGGATGAACTGCTTCTTAAACCAACAAATAGTGGCCTATCTACCTACATTTCACCCACTCAGTCATTTCTACCAAAACCTTTTGTCAGAGAACCAAGAGGACGGTGTCCAGGTTTCATATGAATGCTTCTGACAACAGATGACTCATCAAATACAGTTAATATTCAAAATGTGAGATTTAGAGGAATTAATTTTACATAAAAAGTGAATTTCTCACCTACTGAAGTCCTTAAGACTCTTCTTCACGCTGGTTTTCAACTGCAGACCATCTCTCCTGTTGGATGATGAACAGAGAAATGAACACCGCACTGCTCAATGACTGATGTGTAGTAACCGACTGTTTACCTGTAAAGTCCCTGAACTTCATTTCCTGGAACAATTGCTTCACACCACACCCACTGATGTTTGAGTCTTTGATTTATATAGTTACAACTTAGAATTAAACATTGATTACGCTGAAGCAATTAGATGTTGATTAGCCTAATAAACATAATATCAGATTAGTACTAAAAGGAGAGTTTTAGTTTGTTCTTTTTTTTTTCAATGCTCTTATTAATTTTTCCAAGATGAAAACAAACACTACATAGAAACATCCCCCAACAATCTCAGCAATAACGAAAATAAACAACAATGATAATAATATGTACAGTACACAAACACACACACACACACACACACACACACAGTGCCTCCATATAAAATTTGCGTTCATTATTAAACTTGAATTAAATTTTGATCATCAATGAATTGATATCACTGCAGAATGATTTTTGTTAAGACCTTTAACTGTTTAGTACATTTACCTCAGTAATAATGTCCAAAGCAACACCTCCACTTGCTGATCTCTCTCTCCTCGTGTCTTTGATTCGTCTTATCACTTCTTATCCCTCCCTCTCATCTAAAGACTGACTCTCTCCTCCTCCTCTATGTCTCCTCCTCTCTGTCTCCTCCTCTCTATCTCTCCTCCTCTCTACCTCTCCTCCTCTCTATGTCTCCTCCTCTCTATCTCTCCTCCTCTCTACCTCTCCTCCTCTCTGTCTCCTCCTCTCTACCTCTCCTCCTCTCTGTCTCCTCCTCTCTACCTCTCCTCTCTATCTCTCCTCCTCTCTACCTCTCCTCCTCTCTACCTCTCCTCCTCTCTACCTCTCCTCCTCTCTATCTCTCCTCCTCTATCTCTCCTCCTCTTTATCTCTCCTCCTCTCTATCTCTCCTCCTTTCTATGTCTCCTCCTCTCTACCTCTCCTCCTCTCTATCTCTCCTCCTCTATCTCTCCTCCTCTTTATCTCTCCTCCTCTCTATCTCTCCTCTTTTCTATGTCTCCTCCTCTCTACCTCTCCTCCTCTCTACCTCTCCTCCTCTGTGACTCAGCTACCAGACTCAACAGTTTCTGTCAGAGAGGACGTGTTGTGTCAGGCTTTTATACAAACTAATAGACGTTAAAATTAAAGCAGGTTGAAGGCTGGAAATGTTAGTGACTACTGTATGTTTAATTGTCATACTTTGGACGTCTATCATCATCTTCTCTTTTTCTTTTTTCTTTGTTTTCGGTGCAACTGATGTTTGATGATCCAGGCCCAGGGCTCGGGACAACTGATTGTCCCAGTTGTCCCCCCTTGTTGGCCTGTTTATAAAGATAATATACTAAGCTGTATGAATAATATTGGAGTTGAACTAGGGTTGGGATATATGTTTTAAATGTTTAAATGTTTAATAGTTTCTTCAAGTTCATTTTAAAGCTGCATGATGTACTTTATCAAAAAGCTCTATTTTGGTCTCATCTGTCCATAGTACATTCTTTCAGAAGGATTTTGGCTTCATCACGTATGTTTTGGAAAACTCAAGTTTGGCTTTTTTATGCCTTTGTGTCAGCAGTATACTCCTACCTTAGCGTCAAATTCATGGGTGCCAATATTTTTGGCCATGACTGTATATCATCATATCGCACAACACTAAGTTGAACACAGTCAAATTTCATGTTTTGTAATGACCATGGGCGTTGGAAGCACTGAAAATGTGGGTGTGGGGTGTAGGGGTCAATAAAGGTCCAACACCAGACTCTAACCACTGCTCTTTTGATTTTAAGGCACTCGGCTATACAGGTATGCTGCATTGTAATGTTTTAACAGTTAGCTAACCAAACAGCAAGCCTACTGTCAGTCTGTATACAGACTTTGTAACAAAACAATAAGGCTCTGAGCAACAGGTGAACAAAATACAAACATTTAGTTAAATGCCAAGCTTTGATTTTCAGAGAGTTAACAATGTGTTGTGACTGTGTGAGCCATCTTAACTCAGCCTTCTTAATGTCCACACTGACCTGATGCACTGCACTGATGGGAATCATCCAGCAGATGGCAGCAGAGCTGAACAGATCCTTTTGACAGTGGCCCAATATACAGTCAGTTTAGTCATACCAAGTGACTGTAATGCCATACAGTTCCCCATAACAAGCTCAAAGTTCGGAAAAAAAACTAAACAAAAACCCTATTCTATATCATTATATGACCTCTACTCTGTTCCAGCTCTACATTGAAGCTACATTTTTAAAGAGAGTAAAATATTTAAACCAAATGCATGTCTGTTTGTTTTTTAGGTCTGAAACATCCCATCAATGTAAATATTAAAGATTTATTTTTCATTATTTCACACATTTCTCCAAATTTGATTTATAAAGAAATTCTGAGATCTCAGGAACATTCTCAGCCTGAAATGTCTGAAAACATTTTATTGTAAAAGTCATTTTAAAAGAATCAAATTCAAATATGAACATTTCTCCATACTTTTGGAAAACAACAAGGCAGATTTACAGAAGGACAAACACATTTACAAAATACACCATGAGACATTCAAAACAGATGAAAAATATAAGTAAAAAACAAATACAACATTTTAAAAGAAACTGAAATGATGAGAACAACGACAGAAATAAAGTAAAGTGCAGAATGAATAATGACTCTAAAGATTCAGTTAAGATAAGTGCAGAATGTACAATAAATGTTATTATCATGATAATCACCAATTTCCTGAAATCCTTATGTTAATTCTAAAATATAGTGATGATGATTTTATTGTCTGATCAGTGTTTTCTATGTTGCAGCTTTATTGAATATGAAATAACAACAAACACAATTAAAACACTGTAAACTAAAGGAGGTTGTTCAAAGTTTAAGACTTTAAGCTGACTGGAAATTATCTTTGTTTTGATCAGGCGGGGAGTTCCGGTCCTCTGCAATGAGGCCAACGCGGAAGTAATTTAAAACTGCATTCTATCAAAAGGCCACCAGGGGGCGACCGTTTTGGTGTCAAAAGGACTTCCGTCTCTATACAAGTCAATGGAGAATTCACCAACTTCTCACTTGATTGCTAACCTCAGTAAACGTTTTCAAAATGTGTTTATGGTCTCAATCGCTAGTTTAAAGCCTTCTTCAATGCAGTATGATGTTCATTTGGGACATTTTGGCCTCCCTGATTTTATATGTGACGATAAAGCAGGGTATGCATTAGGGCGTGGCTACGTCGTTATTGACAGGTTGATTGGTTCACAGGTTCAGGAGGGCGCCTCATGCTCCTCCCGATGCCCATATAAGTAGAATCCGTTTTTTTATTTTTCCCAGCATGCACCGGAAATTTTCAAGATGGCGCTGACCAGGTCCATTTCTTATATACAGTCTATGGTTTTGATGAATTTAATGAATTATCAATTTGTCTTTTGAGCTAAAAGGACACACTATATTTGTTGGTTTTATTTTATGGCAGTATCTATCTGTCTGTGGGTCAGTCAACCACATCGGTCCAAACAGAAATATCTCAACTGTTGGATGGATTGCTTTGACATTTTGTGTATTTATGTTACTCAGAGGATGAATCCTATTGACTTGATCCTCCGACTTATCATCTACCATCTCAAGGCATTCCCATTAGCTTCAGCTGTACTTTTAAGTTCAGGGCTAATAAACTCACACACTCTTGAGTTTATGTTGTGTGCGACTAACAAAAGAAGGGAAGAAGAAGTCTGCTGGCAGGCACACATGGATTTAAAAAGGATGCAGGTTTAAAAATATTACATATCAATCATTGCTTCTTTTTTAAAAATTGCTTTATGAGTATTCAACACACGTTAATTTAATTTTACTCTATTAAAAATCAATGTACTTATTTTTTAAATGAACTGTGAGCCTTGTTCTAATGTTTGTCTGTCACTATGAGAATGACTAGTCAATGCATATTGGTAAATGTAAATCTAAACGAACGTGACAACAGCCTTTTTTCTTCTTCTTCTTCTTCCTTCTTTTTTCTTTAGTTTTGGACGGTGACTCCGACTCCTCTGTGTCCTCTTCACTTTCAGCAGAAGTTGTGTCACTATGCCTCTCTTCTGAATAAACAAACAGTAAGTAAATTAGTGAACAAATTGAGGAACTAATGAATAAGTTTGTGTATTGATCAGTGAGCAACACGTTCAGTTATCATTGGGAACATTACCTTTCTCTAGAGCTGCAAAAGTCTGCAGGTTTTTATCCTGCCAATGCCTGCTGCTAATGTTTGCAATTAGAAAGCTATATTCAAATTTAAATGTCTTACCTTTGTTGTTTTCCAGTTGAGAAACAAGATTCCGCTGATTTATTTTCTTGAGGACATCTTTTGTGACTATTAAAGCCTCCTTGCTGCCGTAGTGGTTGGTCACCAGCGTAGCGACGTCCGTGGCGTCTTTATGTTCTAGTTTGCTCTGAGCAATAGTGTCAAAGCCTTCCATCTCGTAATTTTCTAGGTGGAATTTAAACGATTTCAATTGCCGGCTCCCAAGTCTATCCAGGGTCTTTTTAATTTTCACAACTGGATTCTGCAGAAACATTATAAATAAGTGAATAATACATCATTTTTATTTTTGTTTATTTAATCTTCTCTGTTTGGCAGTTATTGCTGTAAAAGACTTCATGTATCTGCTTTTATATGGAATACAAATACAATGACAGCAATAGTGTTTCATGACTGTGATCTTGTTATAGTGAAAGGCCGCATTAGAAGTATATAATTATTTAGGGCAATCAGTCTTTCAACAACAACAGTCAGGAGCCCACATGACCATTGAAACATCTATCATTTAACTGTTTAGTCTATAAAACATCAGAAAACAATCACATATGCCTTCAACAACATACCCAGGGCTTGAAATTAACTTTTTTTGATCACCAACCAGTATGGCTACTAGATTTTCAAGTTACCAGCCAATCAGAATTTCCTGACAACAAAGATATAGCAGAATAATTCCCTTTGACAGCCTCAACCTTTCATTCATTATTAATATTACCAATTATTATATAAAAACATTTTGTTTACTTGTTTAGATTGATTTAGGGAATTATTTCTTTGCCGGTCCCACTGGGGGTCGGAGCAGAGGTAATTTAAGAAGTGATCGATATCACCTGAGCTGACATGGGTGAGAGTGCTGGAAGCGACACAGTTTTTTGACTGCGAAGGGCAGATCGCCTATTCTTTTGTTTTTTAATCATATATATCAATAAATAGTTGAAGTGACTTTTGATTCGTGGCTGCCTTTTGTTTTGGATTTCAATCGCAAGTTCACCCACTCAGGAGCGGAAGAGTTTAAGTTTGATGCTGCAACAGTAGGATTAAGACAAGGCGGATTGTTTTAAACAGATACAGTGACATTTAGACCTCATCACAAGTCAAGATGGTGAGTAACTTCAAAATGTTACAATTACAGTTCATTTTTCTGTATTTGGCAGGTTAGGGTTAGGGTGTTAATTTTCTTAAGAAAAACATCTTAAGAAATTTTATTTTCTTATAGTAAATGAATTACTAAAAGGATGTCAACAATTTCTCATATCTCAGCAATTGTAAGTAGAAAATATTTGGCCGTGTTTCTTTAAAAACAATTAATTGATGATAAAAATAAAATTTGATTAATTTTCTTTGGATCAAATGATAATTGGACTATACTTATAGTTTGACCACTGAAAAGCACTTGTACTCTACATATCACATTCTCCCATTCTCACACACATTGAGCCAGGTATCAAACCACCAATCTTCCGATTAGTGGACGACCGTTCTACTTCCAGAGCCACAGTTGATAAGTTGACTAATCCTTGTAGCTCTAATTTTATTTATATGTGATACAAATACTTTACCAGAGCTACTTACCGGAGTGTTTGCCTCCTGTGGCGTTGTCGGCTGCTTCTCTTCAGTAGTTTCTTTCTTTCCTGGAAGTTTCTCCGGCGGTAGATTTTCCTCTTGGGATTCTTCTTGGTCTGTGCTGATTTGACGGGCTGGATTCAGCGCTGGCTCTGGATTGTTCTTCAATCGATTGAGCTCTTTCATAATCTTCACAGAAGAACCTCTTTTCAGCTGCAGATCCATAAAGTCCTGCTTCTTGAAGCAAACAAGACAGTCTCCCGACACGTCCTCCTCCAGGAGGTTTTTGGCTTTTTTTGCATCGATCTTCACCTGTTGTCGTAACCACTGGTTCACCTCCTCCTTTGTCCAGTTCTCCACATGTGCTGGGAACTGTGACTCATGCTGTGATCCTTCCTTGTGCTTTTTTAGATAGGATGTGATTTTAACTGCAGGGCCGTATTTTATTCCCAAGTCTAATATATCTTTCCTTTTGAAGGCAGCTAGAGCTTCTCCTGACACTTCCTTTTCAATGAACTTGTCTGCACAAGTCTGATGAACTTTGACCACTGTCATCAGCCACTGCTGGACATCTTCCATGGTCCAGGTTTCCATCTCCGGTGGTGGTTCAGCTGTTGACTCGCTCATTTTGGATCAACTACAATGAAACAAAGAAACAGAGCATGAAAGAAATAAGTTGTAAGCTGTATATTGATTTCAGTATTAACCAGTATGGTATTGTACAGTAATGTATGCAAAAGAACCCATATTATCTCCTGCTCGCTGTAATCATTCCTCCTGTTCATACTGACCATTAGAAGATCCCTTCATAATATACTTACAATGGAAGTATTTGAAGCTAATATGAAGTTTCAGTCGTCCAAATGAGTCAAATCTTCATCTTCTATGTTTGAACGTTACAGTGTTTTTATTAGCAAAGTCTTTGTGTTACTATACTTCCACCACAGCTCAACAGGGAAACACTAAGAGGGAATATGATGCTAAAAAGACTGTAAATGTGTCAGATATCACTTGATATGACTAACTCAGATTGATGAAGCTCAATAGAAACTGATCATCTACTTTTAAATAACTGTCTGGAAACACTGTGATACAGTCCTCCATCACTGAACACTGAAAGCACATTTGAAGGAAATCTTTTAATAGTCAGTGTGAACAGGAGGAATAATTAATATCTTTCACTGTTCATACTTACACCTGTAAGATGAACATATAAAATTAATAAAACCGTTACATAACTTGGCTGATCAGAGTAGAGCAATTACAGAACTTTGATCCAGCCATTAATGAGTAAGCCAATATTTATTATGTCCAGATAAGACTAGTAATCACATTACTTACTTACTACTACTAAGCTGCTGTTAATATGAGCTGCTTTGGGAATTATGACACCTGCATTCAGATGCAATGATGAAATTGTTCTACAATCTATTTTAATATTATAATAAACACGCAAAAACAATCTACGGGATCTATCGTCACTTTTGTGCAGACTGTGGCTCATTAAACATTTTCCTCACAAGCATGATTGGATACACAAAACACACCAAAATATCTGTGACTAATACTAATGCAGTCTTCATGCTTAAAGACATAAGATGTTTGAACACCAACAGTCATCCAGGAAGGTAAAACTAATCTTTCAGGAAGTCTTTGTGCAATCTGATTTAATAAATTAATATATCATAGCAAAATAAAATATTAGCTTATTTTGTAAAGCATTAAAACAACACAATGTTTTTTAAAGCAGAGGTAGTGTAGAAACATTACATACCTTTTCACCAGCGTAACCCAAATGACTCGAAGCTCCAGCTCTGATCAAACCACTGATGTGGAAAAAAAGAAAGTAATTTAAAAGTCTTTACAGCTTTCTCTTATTGATCATTAACATCCAATCACAAAACATCATGATCTTTGACCCCCGAAAACACAAGAGAGACTGCAGTAGGCATAAAAGTTGTCTAATATAGTCTAATTTAATGAAATATTAACCAAATTAAAACTGGACAGGTGATGTAAAAAGGGAAAAACAACAGACATCAGGAAAGAAAGAAAGTGAAGATAAAAACTTCAGCTAAATATCATCACGAGAAACATGACAGCCTTTATTGTCTGGAATCTGTCAAAACTAGGCGACTGTCTCTTCTTGTACAAATCCTTTCAGGGAATGTGGACATTCTGTGTAAGAGTCTTCATCCGTATTAGTGTCTCTGTGAAGCTGCACAGCAGTTCTCTGAGCTAACATGCTCAAAATAACAATGTTAACATGCTGAGGTTTAGTAGGCACAATGTTTACCATGTTCTCCATCTCTAACATTTCCTGTTAGCAGTAAACACAAAGTACAGCTGAGGATGATGGTCATAAAACAAAGTATTGGACATATTAAAATTTGATTAGATGGCACTAGAGGAGAATTTAAGGATCATGAACATGTAAACACAATTTATTCTCCGAGGTACTGGAGATAGAAATCCATCCAATAGTTTCACTAAAAGGCAAAAATGTCAGCCTCTCACTAGAGGAAAAGTCAGAGAATCACCAGAATCAGTAGGATTCAACCAGTCGGGATCATGCATTTCTGAACTAAATTTCATTTCTAACATATACTTGTAATGTCTTTTATTGTACATTTTTATTGGTGTTTTCAACCCTTGAGTGTGTTTTATGCTCTGAATCAGGAGTGATGAATCATCAGCTATCACTAACAGCCAGGTGAGCCAGGTGCTTTATTGTTAGTCCAGTTTAGACCTCGATGTTGATTTAGCTCAAACCTGTAGCCTTGTTGAGGTTGGATCATGTTCCCACCACCTAAAATGTGTCTTGGGCGATCGAATCTCAAGTGGACAGCGCTAAATTCAAGTGTAAACCACCAGTGATCTGATCATTGAGGTGGTCTGGGATGCATTTAACCACTTACCTTTTGTAAATGCTGATGCGTCCTGATGTGTCCCAGTCAAAGATGTAACAGGAAAACATGTCAGTAACAGTATGCCAACGCCAAATGACTTTGTCCTGCCAGTGTCAACAGTTGGAACAGCCTGTATATATGTGTATTAGTTCTTAAAACATTTGTGGTTTCTTAGCTAACCTGTGCAAAACAAATCTGGCATTTCTCTGGTGACAAACTGACATAATAACTATCAGTGGGGCTCTTTGACTTTGTAGCAGAACTGATGTAGGCAGTAACGATATCTGAACACAAGTGGTCAACTGGACACCTTGGAGATATATGATAGACACAGATGTTAATGGCGATGTGTCTCGGTTGTCCACTTCTGTTTGAATCACTGAAACACATTTTAAAACCAAGTGTAAACAGCCTAACCTCAACGGCCTCTGAGGTCTCTGTGTGGTTGTTTTGGTCGGATTGCTGCACTCAGATCTGCACAAATGAATTGTACCAAGAAAAGTCCCATTAAACCAGACTAACTGACCATGACCGATGATGTTACCCATCTATACATTGCTTTGTATTTTACATACAACTACTATATATTCTCAGTGTCAGTGACATTGCATCTGTCCCTTTTAGTCCCACTGGTTCTGAGTTTGTCTTGTTTCTTTTAGGGATCCAAAGCAGCCAGCACACAACTGTCATGTCTGCTTCTTCCTCCTCAGAGGAGTCAGCAACTTCACCCAGAAGAAACACAGCACGATGGGATTCATGGTAACACACCGATTTATTATTCTGTCTCCGTCTTTACAAAAAACACACTTCTGCCGAGTTATAACAATAGACTGTATATAAGAAATGGACGTAACATCCGTGACGTCACCCATTGGTTTGTGGACTGCTGCTCGGAGGCCAATAGTATCGGATCTGAGCAGCGCCATCTTGAACATTTCCGGTTCCATTGCATGCTGGGAAAAATAAAAACATGGATTCTACTTATATGGGCATCAGGAGGAGCATGAGGCGCCCTCCTGAACCTGTGAACCAATCAACCTGTCAATCACGACGTAGCCACGCCCTAATGCATACCCTGCTTTATCGTCACATATAAAATCAGGGAGGCCTCCTGTTGTCCTTGAGTCAAGGAAGGAAGGGAGGAAGACGGAAAAGAAAGGAAGGAGGGAGGAAGGAAGGGAAGAAGGAAGGGAGGGAGGGAGGGAGGAAGACGGAAGGAGGGGAGGGAGCAAGGAAGGACGGAAAGGAGGGAGGAAGGAAGGGAGGAAAGGAAAGAAGGGAGGAAGGTAGGGAGGAAAGGAAGGAAGGAAGGAAGGGAGGAAGTAAGGAAAGAAGGAAGGAGGGAGGGAGGGAGAAAGGAAAAGAGGAAGGGAGGAAGGAAGGAAAGAAGGACAGAGGAAGGGAGGAAGGAAGGAAGGAAGGAAAGAAGGACAGTGGAACGGAGGAAGGCAAGGAAGGAAGGAAAGAAGGAATGGAGGAAGGAAAGAAGGAAGGGAGGAAAGAGAGAGGAAGGAGGAAAATGTCCCAAATGAACATCATACTGCATTGAAGAAGGCTTTAAACTAGCGATTGAGACCATAAACACATTTTGAAATCGTTTACTGAGGTTAGAAATCAAGTGAGAAGTTGGTGAATTCTCCATTGACTTGTATAGAGACGGAAGTCCTTTTGACACCAAAACGGTCGCCCCCTGGTGGCCTTTTGATAGAATGCAGTTTTAAGTTACTTCAGCGTTGGCCTCATTTCAGAGGACCGGAACTCCCCTCCTGGTTATAATATAGTGCTCCTGCAGCCTCCTTCTCCTGCTGGGACTAAAGGTGTCAGTATGCTCTAACTGAACTATTTGTCCGATAATAATAACAATAATATCTTTATTCATATAGAATTTATTTAACTCGTTTTAGCAGTGTTTACAAAGCACTTAACATTGTCTTAGAATTTATGAAAAAAAGCACAAATACATTTTTTAAAAACATACGAAAGCTTTTAAATTGCAGCATTAAAATAAAACCCAACAATGCCCAAAGGAATGAGGTAAAAGAAAAAATAAAACCATGAGTACTAAACGATAAAAGACAGAGAAAGACAATATCACATAAAAGTATATCTATAAAAGTTCACAATCACTTTAAGCTGTGATTCATCGGGTGTGTGAAGGTGTAAACGTAGGCAAAGCACTCCATGAAACATTTAAAACACAAATTGTAAATGTAAGAACAATTTTTATCCTTATTAACTCTACAAAGACACCAGTGTTTATCCTTCTCTCCTTTTCTCATCTGGACATTTTCATGGAAAAAGAAACAGCTTATCTTTGTGTAGCATAATAACTAGATTTTGGTAACAACTAACATATAAAGGCATTTACTCGTCATGGTTTAGTTTACATTACATTTGCATGTTCTGGTCAATTTCAGAAAGATCACAGTGCTACACCAGCAGGTCAAAAAGCTAAAGCTGGTTGTGTCAGGATGGTTACCGTAGATTTATAAAACTCTGCGTTGTTTCTTCATTGTGTGTGTTGTACAGAATAATTATGTCAAGATCTTCTGTGTTTCTGAGGTTACCTTCATGGAAGTGTTAAGAGAACAGGATACAGTGTTGGAGGCAGAGCCCCGTTCATTCCTATGAAGGTTACACAGTGGTGCAGGAAGCCAAAAAATTTGACTTCCAGTTATAAAAATACCCGGATCTCATGCACTGCTTCCTTTAACCTCCTCTCCTATCCACATGCTAACTTACCTCCACTAACTTGAATGAGGATAAAGTTAATTAGTTCAGCTTTTCTTGACTTTTAAAATCATTTTGTGGGGATGTGACACCATTTTATCGCCCCTGTAGGACCTGAAAGTTACAATCACACTGTTCGGCCATTGTGTCAAATTGGCTTTAAAAGCCTGGTGCCTTCCTGCTTCTTCTTCTTTCAGTCAGCAAACAGCAAAAGTGGTGCAATACAGCCACCATGTGGACAAAAGTGGGAAAGACACACAAGTGCCTGCAAACATTAAATTACAGTTTAAACCAAACTTTGGTAATTTTTAATGAGAAACTGATATTTTTTCCCCACAAAATCATGAGACTTATTCTCCTGTCCAGCTGCTGTTATGAAGTTGGTGATCTCAGGCACCATGGTACCTTTATATTGACGTTCATGGAAAAGGAGGCACTTTGATCCCTTTCTTCCCTCTTCTCATGTTTACCTGTGGAACTGGACAGTGAGTCTGACTTCTCCATGTCTTCTGGTTTCTTCTCACCAGCACAACCCTTGTGATATGGCTTAATTTGACCTGATAAAAGAAAATAAGCAAAGCGACGAATTAATATCTTGCTGAGATAATATTTTATAAAGTTCATTAAAAAAGTTAAAGCAGATGAAATTGAATGTGCAGACTCTGAATGTGTTCCACTTCTGAACATTTACAGAAACCTTTTCTTACCCATGTGACTTTCCACTTGAGAAACGAGTTCCCGTTGATCTATTTTGTGGAGGATGTGTCGTGTGACTCCTAAAACCTCGCCACTGTAGTGGTTGGTCATTAAGGTGGCGATGTCCATGGTGTCCGTACCCTCCAGTTTGCCCCGAGGGATAGGTTTGTGCTCCGAGTCGGTGTAATGTGTCAGCTCAAAATGAAAAGATTTCAGGTCTTTCGCTCCAAGTTTATCCAGGATATTCTTGATTATTGGAGCAGGGTTCTGCAAAACAGATGAAATTAGAAAATAAAACAAAGTGGACTGAACACTCCCTCACTTCTTATTTTTCTATAAAAACTAATGTAGAAAGCACTGAAGTTTTACCGTAATTGTCTCCCCTTTTTTCACCAGCAGCACACTTGTCTTTTGAGTTTCTTTTCCTCGTCTTGTCATACTTGTGAAGGACAAACGCATCCTGGATTTCAGGCTTGATTGTCGGACTTCTTTGATCAGAGGCAGCATCTCAGGCTCTGGTTTGTTTTTCAGTCGATCAATCGCTTTCAGAATCTTTACAGCAGGACCACTTTTCAGCTCCAGATCCAGAAAGTCCTGCTTCTTGAAGCAAACGAGACAGTCTCCTGACACATCCTCCTCCAGGAAGCGTTGGGCTTTTTCATTGTCCACCTTCGCATGCTGCAGTAACCACTGGTTCACCTCCTTCTTTGTCCATTTTTCCACATATGCTGGCAACTGTGACTCATGCTGTGATCCTTCCTTCAGCCTCTCTAGATAACACATGATTTTGACTGCAGGACCGTGTTTTATTCCCAGGTCTAATATGTCTTTCTTTTCAAAGTCATCTACATTTTCTCCTGACACTTCCTCTTCAATGAACCTGTCTGCACAAGTCTGATGAACTTTGACCTCTGTCATCAGCCAACGGTGGACGTCTTCTTTGGTCCAGGTTTCAATCACAGGTGGTGGTTTAGTTGACTTGCTCATTTTGGATCATCTGAAGATGAAACAAGAGCACCAAAAAATGTATGAGAGTAAAAATTGGGCAACACTTTATTTTACAGCTCATTTAATTTCATGCATATTTCCTTGTAATGTTTTGGGTTAATGTATGTCTGAATACTGTACAACACATGCACATTTCTCACAGCCATAAATACTGGTTATTAGTGACAAAGGAATTATGTGCATACCCCTATGAAGGGACATCTCTAATAATGCAACAAGAAACAGCAATGCTGTTCGCTCTAAAAGACTCATCCACAATCACTCACTACAAACATGATGCTGACTGAATTTCTTCTCTATCTAAAGGTTTTCAGATACACCTAATTGCAAATATCACAATTAATTGGATATTGACAAAGTGCTACTATGGTATGATGCTAAGTCATCATGCTCTTTAGAATATATAGATGATTATAACATTTTGCAAAAATAACAAAGACTAAAACAGATGGCTCACATAACAAGAAAATATGTTTTAAAGACAACAAGTTAACCATGTTATCAAAACACAGGTAATTTACTTCTACACAAAGGATCAAGGATGTGAAACACTGTCTGAACTGAAGACAATGTCCTTAAAGCCGTGTTCAGACCAAACGCGATGTCGCGCGTTGAGATTACATGTAAAGTCAATGCAAAGACGCGATTAGATGAGAATTCGGGCCGGCCGACGCGATACACGCGATGTTGCGAAAATCGCGTCAACGTGCGAGTTGAACGCAGGCGGGGAGTTTTGGTCCTCTGAAATGATGCGAACGCGGAAGTAACTTAAAACCACATTCTATCAAAAGGCCACCAGGGGGCGACCGTTTTGGTGTCAAAAGGACTTCCGTCTCTACACAAGTCAATGGAGAATTCACCAACTTCTCACTTGATTTCTAACCTCAGTAAACGTTTTCAAAATGTGTTTATGGTCTCAATCGCTAGTTTAAAGCCTTCTTCAATGCAGTATGATGTTCATTTGGAACATTTTGGCCTCCCTGAATTTATATGTGACGATAAAGCAGGGTATGCATTAGGGCGTGGCTACGTCGTGATTGACAGGTTGATTGGTTCACAGGTTCAGGAGGGCCCCTCATGCTCCTCCCGACGCCCATATAAGTAGAATCCATGTTTTTTTTTTACCCAGCATGCACCTGAAATTTTCAAAATGCCGCTGCTCAGATCCGATACTATTGGCCTCCGAGCAGCAGTCCACAAACCAATGGGTGACGTCACGGATGTTACGTCCATTTTATATACAGTCTATGGTTGAACATTTTGAACTCTTGCGCCGACATCGGGTGACGCCGTGCCGCGACAGCCTATCAGCGTTGAGATTCTCCCGACGTCACTTACGTCTAGCCCCTGTTAGCATAGCTGGCTTTCCCTTTATAAAGTTTTGAAGAAGAAAAAAAAAAAAACAGCTGGCTTTCCCGGCATATGGCGCTTTTCCATTACACAGTTCCAGCACGACTCGACTCGCCTCGGTACGGTTCCAGGAACCTTTTCCATTACAAAAAAGTACCTACTAAACATGAGCGGGGTCTTCATAGCACGGCTCCGCGAAACTGCCGTGACTTCGTTTTATACGCGACACAAACACATAAACAATGGAGGACATGGAGGCGATGGTGTACTTGCTGCTGTATGAGGCTTTCTGTCTCACACAAAGCAAGAGAAGAGAAACGAATCGCTGTAACGCTGTTGTTGGTATTTAAAAATGCCGGGTTTGATTCTTGTGTGGGACGGCTCATGACTCTTCCAGTGACTCTCTGACCAATCAGTGGCCGGCAGTCTGTTGACGTCACATTTAGTATCGGCTCGGCTCTCTTGGAACCTCGGCAGAGCAGATACTAAAAAAGTACCAGGTACCAGGTACTATCCCTGATGGAGACGCAAAGAAAAACGAGGCGAGTCGAGCCGAGTCGGGCTGGAACTGGGTAGTGGAAAAGCGCCAATAGATTCAACAGTTAAAGTTACAGAGAAGGGAGAGGCTTCTCCTCAGTCCAAAGCAAAAATGTGACTGGTCCAGTTTTTATGTTCAACTGATAACACAAATAAATAAAGTTTCACTTTTGAGTTCATGCATAAATTTAAACTTAAGCAATATGTTTTGTGAACTGACCATGAACATACTGTCATCCCAGCAGGATAAATGTCATTTTCAATTTGACCCTGATGAAGCTTATTTATCGGCATTACTCTAATAAAGTGAGATTTATTTCAACTATAAACAATTTTATTCAATAATCTGTTCACACCATGCTTCAATAAAAATGAGTTTAGTGTTATTTAAAAGATTTCCTAGTGACCATAATCACCATAATTATTTTTTCAACGCAGGAAAATTTAACTGACCCACTTCATTTTTCTTGCAGCTGTTTTTTCACAATTTGTATTCAGGAAGTTAAAATTATGTTAAATTTACACTATTATGTCCCACAATGGTTTTAATGTGTTTTTAATCACTGAAATATCTTCTCAATGAAAGCCTCGTTGTATCCTCTCATGAAACACACCAACATCCAGTATGTGTATCATCATACCATTCTGTGCTTGTTAGTGACAGCCTGCAGCCTAAAATACTGGATGTGGTTTGAATGACAGCATTACAACCATTTTATGTGAACACCTGGACGAGTCAGAGCAGATCCTCATTACTGTCACTGCCGATGTGTGAAAGACCTAACATGAGATTAATCCTGCAGTAGACCCTCAGCTGATCATTAGAGAACACCAGGGCTCCCACACACTGTCTCGCTCACTTTAGTAGTTTTAATAAGTTACGTTTTGGTCCCTCAGACTTACACAAGTGAGCGACATAGTGTGCCGGAGATTTTTTTTCTATTTTTGGTTGCACATTCCTCTTATGCATCTGCCATTACTCAGGTGTGCAGAGATTCATTTTTTCATTTTTAGAAGACATAATGGTGTGTAATAAGTGACAAAATGCTGTTTTTAAAAAAATAGTAGCCTACCTAATTGCATTTCACCTACTTATATGAGTCATTTCCCACCAAAACCAAAACCCACCAAGAGGACGGTGTCCAGGTTACATATGAATGCTTCCGACAACAGATGACACATCAAATACAGCTATTATTCAAAATATGAGATTTAGAGGAATTCATTTTACATAAAAAGTGAATTTCTCACCTACTGAAGTCCTTAGACTCTTCTTCGTCATCTGTTCTGGTAGATGATGAACAGAGAAATGAACACCGCACTGCTCAATGACTGATGTGTAGTAACCGACTGTTTACCTGTGAAATCCCTGAACTTCATTTCCTGGAACAGTTACTTCACACCACACCCACTGATGTTTGAGTCCATGTTTAGGACAACAGGCATTAACTATAGATTTATATTACTACAGTATATAACCACAAATTAGACATGTTGTTGTTTTTTAATCACAATTTTACAGCAAATATAATAAACACACAAAAGTGAGAGCTAATTAAATAGTAAATATAGTCACCAGCCACTTTATTAGGAACACCGGTGCAATGTAATTCAATCCAATACAACAGCTCTGCTATAAACTCTACATTTATGAAGTTTTTACATTTTCAGTTTTTGTTAACATTGTCCTCCTTTCCTTCCTTCCTTCCTCCCTCCTTTCCTTCCTTCCTCCCTCTTTTCATTCTTCCATCCTTCCTCCCTCCCTCCCTTCTTCCTCCCTCTCTTCCTTCCTTGACTCGAGGACAACAGGAGGGTTAATAACCACATTTGAGTTATGTGTGCTTATCTAAATATTCTGCACATATAACATTATTGACCAATTTATTGATATTGGATGTTTTTGCTCCCTAACTTCCAGTAATAGTTTTTAGGTGGCACGCTTTAGCCTCCGTACACTAGCGCAGTACATTCTCAGTTCACTGGCCGCCACTTCCTGTTAGAGTCTATACATCCGATTCTTCATGTAAAGTCAAATTGACCCCGTCTGTTTTGACTGTTCCTTCTTTCCTTCCTTCCTCCCTCCTTCTCTCTTTCTTTCCTTCCTCTTTCCTCCTTTCATCCCCCTTTTTTCCTTCCTTCTTTCTTTCCTCCCCCCACCTTCCTTCTTTCCTCCTCCCTTCCTTCTTCCCTCCTTCTTCCTCACTCCTTTCCTTCCTCACTCCTTTCCTTCCTTCTTCCTCCTTTCCTTCCTTTCTTTCCTTCCTCTTTCCTCCTTCCATCCCCCTTTCTTCCTTGCTCCCTCCTTCTTTCTTTCCTCCCCCTGCTTCCTTCTTTCCTTCCTCCTTTCCTTCTTCCATCCCCCTTTCTTCCTTCCTTCTCTTTCTTTCCTTCCTCTTTCTCTTTCCTCCCCCCACTTTCCTTCCTCACTCCTTTCCTTCCTTCTTCCTCCCTCCTTCTTTCTTTCCTCCCCCCACCTTCCTTCCTTCCTTCTTTCCTCCCTCCCTCCTTCTTTCTTTCCTCCCCCACCGCCCTTCCTTCTTTCTTCCTCCCTCCTTTCCTTCCTTATTCCTCCCTTCCTCCCTTGACTCAAGAACAACAGGAGGATTAAAATCAGGAAAAAAACACACCAAGCAAAAAACATTTTAATAATGTTTTTAATTGTCATTAAAACACAAATGTAATTAAAAGTCTAATAGTTTTTAGGTGGCACGCTTTAGCCTCCGTACACTAGCGCAGTACATTCTCAGTTCACTGGCCGCCACTTCCTGTAAGAGTCTATACATCCGATTCTTCATGTAAAGTCAAATTGACCCTGTCTGTTTTGACTGTTCCTTCTTTTCTCCCTTCCTCCCTCCGTCCTTTCCTTCCTCTCTTTCCATCCCCCTTTCATCCTTCCTTCCTCCCTCCTTCTCTTTCTTTCCTACCCCACCTTCCTCCCTTCCTTCTTTCCCTCCTTCCTTCTTCATCCCTCCTTCTTCCTCACTCCTTTCTTCCCTTCCTTCCTTCTTCCTCCCTTCCCTCCTTCTTTCCTTCCTCACTCCTTTCCTTCCTCATTCCTTCCTTCTTCCCTCCTTTGTCCCTTTCTTCCTTCCTTCTTTCTCCCTCCTTTCCTTCCTTCCTTCTTCCTCCCTTCCTTCTTCCTCCCTTCTTCCCTTCCTTTCTTCTTCCTCCCTTCCTTCTTTCTCCCTTCCTTCCTTCTTTCCTTCCTCCCTTCTTTCCTTGACTCAAGAACAACAGGAGGATTAAAGTCAGGAAAAAAACACACCAAGCAAAAACCATTTTAATAATGTTTTTAATTGTCATTAAAACACAAATGTAATTAAAAGTCTAATAGTTTTTAGGTGGCACGCTTTAGCCTCCGTACACTAGCGCAGTACATTCTCAGTTCACTGGCCGCCACTTCCTGTAAGAGTCTATACATCCGATTCTTCATGTACATCAACAACATATTAAAATATTACAGTATGAACATGTAAACTCAAACGTTACTGAAATGTTGTGAAATGTGGTTGTTTATTTATTTGTTTATTTATTTATTTAATTCGTGATTCTGGCTGAAGTGACATTTTTAAATCGTTGCTGTGTTTTTCTTTTTATCGTCTTTCATAACTGACTTAATTTTAAAAACCGGAGCCCTGAGTCGTCACGCTGCGTTCACTTCACCTTCACCGGGGAGAAGAAGAAGAAACAGTGAAAAAAAAACAACACAAACAAAAATAATCAGCGTCATTTAACAACATTGAGATTTTCCTGATTGTAGTTTTTTTTGTTGCTTTTACAGAATATGAAACAAACTCAAATTTCCAGAAGTTAAATTCCACCTTAAATCTGATCTGAACTGAATTTTTTAATAATGAAAACAGTTGATCAATAAGTGACGGTTTCTATTCATATCTTTATCAACTTTCTTAACTTATTAAATCTGTGCTGATATTTAGGAGAAGCTGCAGTGGTTTTTTTTATGTTTTGTGGGATTCAAATTACAGCTTTAAAACATATTTTTTTAACATTTCCATCTTTATATTTATATCCTGAGTCTCTACTGGAATATCTTTACATGATTACCAGTTTAAAAAAACTCCTTATTTATCTTCTATTAGCAGGATTTCACTTGTTTTTCTCCTTCTTCCTCCGTTCCTGTTGGAGCTGAATCACATCTGAGATTCCATGAGAGTGGAAACACCTTAGCAACCACCGTAGCAACCAAGGATACAGAGCGGATGGCCATTTATGGACATCATTATCATTATTATTATAATATTACATTTTTCTCCAATAGATTTTGCAGTAACGTGTACTTTAATTTCTTATATTTTTAATTACTGCCTCCCAAAAAACTCTATATTTACCCTCTGCTGTTTTATTTGAGGGTCTGACTGCTGAGAGTTTATAGAGCTCTAAAAACAATGGAAAGAAAGTAGTGCTCATGGCCTTTTCACTGCTTCCTGTTAACAGTCACATTTGCTCCAAATGGCTCTTAACATTTCTTAAAAACCCAAATTCTCCTGAATCTCTTCCCTCCCACTATCAGACTGATGCTGGGTGTGTGGGTCATGGTTGCTGTAAATGATTAAAGTGAAACTATAAAGGGTCCTGGCACTTCTCAAATAGGAAAGTATGATATCTGAACCAATATTATTACCATGTTAATTGTAATTGTGGCATAAAATGGCTTTAAAATGACAATAATCATGTTTATCGTCATTATTTCTAAGAGAATATATCGTTTAATTAAAGCAGTTAATGTGACAGGTTGACTGTTGATTTGCAGGAAGCATTTTTTCATATATTCACCTCAAGTTTTGTAACTAAAACACCACAAAAAAGCAGATTATGTCTCCATTAAGAGATTATTCATCCTGTTTATAGTAGAAGATAAATTACATGTTGTTTTATGGCTTTATAGTCGGAGGTGCAGATTATTGATGGTGCACTCAGTGAGAAAATACTTTGAGTTTTTACTTATTGCGTCTTGAATTAGCACCACTGAAGTTCACATTCTACATTTTGCATTTTTTACTTTATTTTATCTGATTTCTGTTGGGTTTTATTTCTTATTTTAAATTAATGTTGTTTTTCCTACATGCTCTTAAACGGGTTTATTTCCATCTCATGTTATATTAGTGCTGAGGTCAGTGGTTGGAAGCTTTCTCTCATTCATAGGGACGCACCAACATATCGGTATCAGTCAGTATTTATTGACTCTGTTCTGGTTATTTACGCTCAGACTCAGACATTTTTTAACAGTTATTAAAGATTGTTTCATGAATTTGTGCACAAAGCCCATCATTACACTATCTCTGAATGATCAAAGATAATGTAATGATGAGCTGAATTACTTTAAAACTATTTTAAACAATGATTTCTTTGTTTTGTTTGAATAAATAACATAAAACAAACAAAAAATAACTGACATTGACCCAGAATATTATAATTGGTGCGTCCCTACAAATGTAAAAAACCTGTTTTATTTAAATAATAATCTTTTAAAATTGTGTATATTCATTAATTAAATCAGACTCCTAAATACCAGCACAGATCGGAGCTGTTTCCTGATCTGAAAAAGTTGATAAGAATGATTTTAATCCCTTTTTAATCCCAAAAGTTGGATAAAAATCGTCACTGTGATAAATTTGACAGAAACGCTCCCGTGTCTGATTTTTCCCGCAGGAAGTGAACGCAGCATCGTTACAACCACTCACATGACAGAAAATAATTTACAAATGTAAAAACGCGTCTGCTCGGTCTCTGTCCGTCCTATCAGAGTCCTCTCAGATCAATCAGTGCCATTATCAATGCTAGCTGTTGCCATGGTTACTTTATTATCTCTGCCGCTCAGAGCGAGGATGAGGAGGAGGAGGATGAAGAGGTCTGCGGTTTGCTTCCAGTGAGGCGACCTAGCTGAGGATCTTGTGGTAGGGGTGAAGGGTCAGGGTGGAGGTGAAGGAGCGGATGTCGGTGATGAGCGCCGCGTCCTGCAGCGACGGCGCCGAGGCCGACAGGAAGCTCAGCTCGCTCACCTCGCCGTACGCAGAGGAGGAGGGGGGGGGGGTTGTCGGCGGTGTCCGAGGTGCAGCAGGCGCTCTGCTCTGATTGGTCGTTCTCCTCCGCGCCGAAACCCACAACCTGACGGACAGAAAACAGACGAGTTCAGGTCGGTTTTTAATATTCTGATTGATTCAATAACATAATAATATATTTTTATAATTGTTCAGGTCATTTTTTAAACAAACATTTGAGGCTTTTTGATGCTTTCAGCTTCTTAAACGAGAGAATGTGCATCTTTTCTTTGTGTTAAAGTGTCAAACTTAATATTTTTTGAGTTTTAAACTAATTGTTGGACAAAAAAAAGGAAACTGTGACGAGCATAGTTCAATCTTCTGATGTTTTATAGATTAAATGACTAACTGTAAATAATCAGATTATGTTTAATTACAGGCAGAAGCTTTAACTTAAAGACTATTCCTGAATCTCATGATGATGTTTTTGTTTTAACCTTTTATTCACTGAGAAATGTAAAACATGGAATATATAAAACAGTTTTACTCACGTGAACGCTGAGTTTCCTGCTGCTGCTGTTTCTGTGCTCCAAGAACCAGGAGACCAGTTCCGCCTGAGAGAACCGCTTCAGAGCCTCGATCTGCAGCACAGAACCAGCACAGAACCAGACAACATTAGAACCACGTTAGAACCACATTAGAACCACGTTAGAACCACATTAGAACCACATTAGTTAACAGAACAATTAGCAGCTGCAGAAGTTCAGTAATGATCTGTGAGAAGAAAAGACGTCAAACTACCAGAACTCAGCAATATAACGTCAGAGAGGCTTCTTTTAAAATATTTACCTCGCTACTCAATAACTTAATAAATGTGTCTAAACTTGATGAACATTAAGTACTCGTTTGTTTTACAGCTGTCAGATTATCTATCAAACTTTGTGAGAGAGAGAGAGACAGACAAAGAAAGAGAGAGAGAGAGAGGGAGAGAGAGACAGAGAGAGAGAGAGAGAGAGAGAGAGAAAGAAAGAGAGAGAGAGACAAAGAAAGAGAGAGAAAGAGAGAGAGACAGACAAAGAAAGAGAGAGAGAGAGAGACAAAGAAAGAGAGAGAGAGAGAGACAAAGAAAGAGAGAGAGAGAGAGACAAAGAAAGAGAGAGAGAGAGAGAGAGAGAGAGAGAGAGAGAGAGAGAGAGAGAGAGAGAGTGTGTGTGTGTGTGTGTGTGTGTGTCTATATGTGTGTGTGTATGTGTGTGTGTGTGTTCTTCACCTCCTTGTTGAGCCGGTCGAAGATGTACTGCTGCGTGACGACCTCGAACCAGTTGCGGTCCACTTCCTCTCCCAGGTGAGCGTCCTCACACTCCTTCAGCTTGATGAGCGCTGTGACCTGAGTCCTGAACGCTTCCTCGCTGAGAGCCGACAGACGCTCGCCGAAGCTCAGCAGGAACTCCTCGATCTTCCCGTCTACGAACTCCGTGCTGCGAAGAGAGAAGAGACGATGTTAACCCTCAAAGCTCCAACAGGGAGACACACACACACATATATATACACACACACACACACACACACACACAGAGTAACACACACACACACACACACAGACAGAGAGTAACACACACACACACACACACACACACACAGAGAGTAACACACACACACACACAGAGAGTAACACACACACACACACACACACACACACAGAGAGTAACACACACACACAGAGAGTAACACACACACACACACACACACACACACACACACAGAGAGTAACACACACACACACACACACACAGAGAGTAACACACACACACACACACACACACACACAGAGAGTAACACACACACACACACACACACACACACACAGAGAGTAACACACACACACACACACACACAGAGAGTAACACACACACACACACACACACACACACACACACACACACACACAGAGAATAACACACACACACACACACACACACACACACACACACACACACACACACACACACACACACACACACACACACACACACACACACACACACACACACACACACACACACACACACACACACACACACGACTTTAAATGACACGAGAGGGTCAAACTCACCTAAACTTAGTGGCCTGCGTTTCCACGGTGACGGAGAATCCCAGCACACCTGAGGTGTTCCTGCAGGTCGGGTACACCTGGTACCTGGAGGTCAAAGGTCAGAGCGGAAGGAAAACATCAGTTATTGTGTTTCTTATTTAAATTTATCAGATTATTTAAATATTATTAAAATCTAAAAAGCACAAAACTAAAACTATGAGCTCAGGGTTGGGATTTTTTCAGTGATGTGAATTAAACACAGATATTATTTATTCATCTTTTATTTATTCATCTTTTACTTTGATGCATTTTAAATTATTTCAATTCTGTTAATTTAAATAAAAGTTTGAAATTCTTTGCTGCAGCTTTCAGTGTGTTGATAGAAATAAAAGAAAACTTCTAAATGGATAAACTCGTAAATTAATACCTGAAAATAGTAAAACTTTATTTTAGGTCCTCATATATATATTTACATTAATCAGTATAATTAATTAATGATTATGGTCATTATTGATTCATCTGTTGATTATTGTCTTGATTTATCAATTAGTCATTTGGTCCATAAAATGTCTGAAAATGGTTTAAAAAGATGAATCAGTCCAACATGACGTCCTCAAATGTTTGGTTCAAAGATATTTTAATTTTCAGTTTTAATAGATGACTTAAAAAAAACAAAATATTCATAATAAAGACGCTAAAATCAGAGAATATAATTTTTTTCCCCTTAAAAAATGACTCAAAACGATCATCGATCATCAGAACAGCTGGTAATTAATTTAATAGACGAGACTAATAGAATAATAATTGCAGCTCTAATATGAACATGTTGGTTCTAAGCAGATATAAATGTTTATTAATGTATTTGTTAGTTTTATACTTTAAATTTAAGACTTTCTAAAACCTTCTCAGACTCATATGAAGGTTCTTAGATTATCCATATAAATAATTATGTAACTTAAATGTTTAAAGATGTATTTATCATTATTGATTTATATTAATATCAGGTTTTATTTCCATTCTGGTTTGTTTGAATTCAAATTATTCTCATTTCTCACACAGCTGTCCTCACTGTGGTAATCAATACATCTTTAAAAATCTTAATCTTAAAGAAACCTAACTATTGTACTGAAGCAAATCTTTTTATCTTCTATTAAAAACAAGAATCTATAAATGATAATAATGTGTAAAACTAACCCGAGTGTCTCCTTCGTCCTGAGGAAGTCGAAGCACGGCTCCTCCATGTGCATCTGACGAGGAATAAGATTAAATACTTTAACTTATTTTCTGTCCAGTCAGCAGTTTTTATTTTATTTTATTTTAATGTCAGATGTTAAAACTCACCACCATCAGCTCCATCAGAGCGTGCTCTCTGAGGTTCTTCAGACCCGACTGGAACACATTCAAGATTTAAACAGTTAAACTTTAACATTCGTGTCGTCCTTCCGGGTCAAAATGACCCCGTCTGTTTTGATTGTTCCTTCTTTCCTCCTTTCCTTCCTTCCGTCTGTCTGTCCTTCCTCCCTCCTTCTCTCTTTCCACCCTCGATCCCCCTTTCTTCCTTCCTTCTGTCCCTCCTTCCCTCTTTCCTCCCCCCTACGTTCCTCCCTTCCTCTGTCCATCTTTCCTTCCTTCCTCTTTTCCTTTTCTCCATCCTACCTTCATTCCTTCTTTCCTCACTCCTTCTTTCATTCCCTCCATCCCCCTTTCTTCCTCCCTCCCTCCCTCCTTCACTCTTTCCTCCCCCTACGTTCCTCCCTTCCTGTCCTCTTTTCCTTCCTCCCTCCTACCTTCATTCCATCTTTCCTCCCTCCCTCCCTCCCTTCTTTCCTTTCCTCCCTTCCTTCCTCCCTCTTTTCTTTCCTTTCCTTTCCTCCCTTCCTTCCTCCCTCCCTCCCTCTTTTCTTTCCTCCTTCCTTCCTCCCTCCTTTATTTCCTTCCTTCCTCCCTCCCTTCCCTCCTTCCTTCCTTCCTTCTTCCTTCCTTCCTCCCTTGACTCGAGGACAACAGCAGGGTTAAACATGTACAACACAGCAAACAGAGGATGAAGATTTAACTGTGAAAGGATTTAAAAAAGGCATCAAAGCAGAAACAAAGTCTGAAACAACAACAACATCATGTGACAGAAGTCAGCTGATCCGTGTCGGTTACCTGGAAGTAGACGGTGACCTCAGAGTTGGCGTCTCCCTTGTTGAGAGACTTAACTTTACACAGATGATGTTTCTGAGGCATCTCAACCACCCGGAACAACACGGGGACCTCTGCTGGCAGCGGCTGGTACTGCAGCTTACTGCACACAGAGACAAGACAGTTACTATGGATTACAGCTGTATCAGGGTCAATTATGTTTATTTAAGGGTTAAAATGTGAAAATAAACGTATGAATAACTTGCACACATTCTTTTTTTGTGGACCCAGCATCAAATTTCTGCTTTTAATCCATTTAGAGAGAATATATTAGAGGATTATGGCAAAAATGTCTAAGTGGTGTAACCATAGAAACTTTGTACCAAATAATTCAACTTGCTTAAAAACAGTAAATTGTCAATAAAACACCATATCAACTAGTTTGGCATGATCTTACATTATAACTTATAAGTCATTATTAGTATAAGTCCACTTAAATACACTGTAGGAGGATAAAATATGTAATATTTATCATTCTTTTGTGGTTACACCATTTGACATTTTCAGGAGCATTCAGTCATTTTTGAGCTAAATGAAATGAAGCAGGATACTCACTCAATGAAGTACTGCAGGAACTCTTTGGACTCCTGTAGAAAGAAACAAAGATGAGATTAAAACTGAGCTTTTCAAACTGTGTTCATGAAACATTTAGAAACTTTTATTCTGTGGATAACGCTGATATATCGACCAATATCAGTAAATAAGATACAGACTCAGACAGTAGTTATGGAAGTATAGAAAATTCTTATTAAGTAAGTCATTGTATATCAGGCTGAAGGGAAGAAATAAGAAGAATAAAGTTATTAAAGATCATTTCATGAATCTGGATGATTGAATTTGTCTCATTCATGATGTAACGATGGGTTGAATTACTTTAACCCTCCTGTTGTCCTCAGGTCAAGAAAGGACAGGAGGAAGGGAGGAAAGAAGGAAGGAAAGGAGTAAGGAGGGATGGAGGAAAAGAGGAAGGAAGGAAGGAAAGGAGTAAGGAGGGATGCAGGAAAAGAGGAAGGAAGGAAGGAAGGAAAGGAGTAAGGAGGGAGGGAGGAAAAGAGGAAGGAAGGAAGGAAAGGAGTAAGGAGGGGTGAGGAAAAGAGGAAGGGAGGAAAGAAGGAAGGAAGGAAAGGAGTAAGGCGGGATGGAGGAAAAGAGGAAGGGAGGAAGGAGAGGAGTAAGGAGGGATGGAGGAAAAGAGGAAGGAGAGAAGGAAGGAAAGGAGTAAGGAGGGATGAGGAAAAGAGGAAGGAAGGAAGGAAGGAAAGGAGTAAGGCGGGAAAGAAGGAAGGAAGGAGGGATGGAGGAAAAGAGGAAGGGAGGAAGGAGAGAAGGAAGGAAGGAAGCAAGGAAAGGAGTAAGGAGGGAGGGAGGAAAAGAGGAAGGGAGGAACGAGAGAAGGAAGCAAAGAAGGAAGTAAAGGAGTAAGGAGGGATGAGGAAAAGAGGAAGGAAGGAAGAAAGGAAGGAAAGGAGTAAGGAGGGAGGGAGGAAAAGAGGAAGGAAGTAAGGAGAGAAGGAAGGGCGGAAGGAAAGGAGTAAGGAGGAAGGAAGGAATGAAGGAATGAAGGAGGAGGGAGCATAGAAAGAGGGAAGGAGGGGGAGAACAAAGGAAAAATTAAAGAAAGGGAGGAAGGAAGGAAGGAACAGTCAAAAGAGACAGGAGGGTTAAAACAATCAAGTTATTTATTTTCTACAATGATTTATTTGTTTGTGGAATAAATAACAACAAAACATAATTACATCATCAAAAAACAACCCCAAAAAATCTGTATATAACGGCCAAATTCTAATTTTAAAAATCAGTATTGGCCCATGATTTCCCAATCGATGTCTCTCTATTTTAAACGTCTTGTATGAGTGAAGATAATAAACAGATCTGAGTTCAGTCTGAATGATCCACAGACATTAACGACAGACTGAAGTCGTATTTATCATATTTTTAAAGCTGTTTTAAAGCGTCTTTGTCCTCCTCTGTTGAGTGTTAGTGTCTCACCGTGCTGGTGAAGTTGCCCTGCACCAGCCCCTCGGTGTACAGCTCCGCCTTCAGCCCTCCGACGAATGTCATGAGGTCATCGACGGTCAGACCCTTCATCACGGCTTGATACTTCTGAATCACCGACCAGCGGCAGTGTTCCAGGATCAGCAGACGAACGTCCCTGAAGACAAAAACACAGCTGAAACCTCTAATGTCTGAACCAGGCGGGGAGTTCTGGTCCTCTGCAATGATGCCGAGGAAGTAACTTAAAACTGCATTCTATCAAATGGCCACCAGGGGGCGACCGTTTTGGTGTCAAAAGGACTTCCGTCTCTATACAAGTCAATGGAGAATTCACCAACTTCTCACTTGATTTCTAACCTCAGTAAACGTTTTCAAAATGTGTTTATGGTCTCAATCGCTAGTTTAAAGCCTTCTTCAATGCAGTAAGACATCATGGATGTTACGTCCATTTTATATACAGTCTATGTTGTGGACGAGCTGCTTTCTTTCTCCTTTCCTGTGTGTGTGTGTGTGTGTGTGTGTGTGTGTGTGTGTGTGTGTGTGTGTGTGTGTGTGTATAACATACTTTCCCAGCCTCTCTGGTTTGATGAGGATGTTGAAGTAGGTTTTCTTCAGCTGCTCTGAGAACATGGAGAAGACTCCCGGCTCAGCGGTGAAGTCGGCCAGATGATCGACGATCAGCCTCAGAAGCAGCTGGAAGGAAAGAGACGAGACAGCGAGTTTCAATATGTTTAACCTTTGTGTCGTCCTCCCGGGTCAAATTGACCCCGTCTGTTTTGATTGTTCCTTCTTTCCTCTCTCCCTCGTTCTCTCTTTCTTTCCTCTCCATTACCTTCCTTCCTCCATTCCTCTTTCCTTCTTTCCCCCTACCTACGTTCCTTCCCTCCCTTCTTCCCTCCCACCTTTTCTCTTTCTTTCCTCCCCCCTACCTTCCTCCCTTCCTTCTTTCCTTCCTTTCTCCCTCCCTCTTTCCTTCTTTCCTCCGTCCTTCCTTCCTCCCTTTCTTCTTTCCTTTCCTCCCTTCCTTCCTCCCTCCTTTCCTTCCTGTGTGTGCGTGTGCGTGTGTGTGTGTGTGCGTGTGTGCGTGTGTTCTTACAGGCAGTTTGTGGTTGAACCCCTTCAGGCGGATCACCAGTCCGTGTTCTCCGGCTACCAGCTTATATTCCAGCTGAGCCACGTCGGCTTCGTACGCCGGCTCCGCCAGATTATGAGCCAAGATGTTCACGAAGATGTCAAACAGCACCAGACTGAAGGAGAGGCACAGTTAGATGTGTTAAAAGACTTCAGCCATTCACCATCTTCTCAGTGTTTGTTGTGTTTGAACCCTCTTGTTGTACTCGAGTCAAGGAAGGAAGGGAGGAAGGGAGGAAGAAGGAAGGAAAGGAAGAGGAAAGGAGGGAGGGACAAGGATTGAAGGGAGGGAAGAAGGAATGGAGGAAGGGAAGAAGAAAGGAAAGGAGGAAGGGAAGAAGAAAGACAAATGAGGGAGGGATGAAGGAAGGGAGGAAGATGGAAGGAAAGAAGGAAGAAAGGAAGGTAGGAGGGAAGGAGAAAGGAAAAGAAAAAGGAGGAAGGAAAGGAAGGAGTGAAGGAAGGAAGGAAGGAGTGAAGGTAAGAAGGAAGGGTGGAAAGAGAGAAGGAGGGAGGAAGAAGGAAGAAAGGAAGGTAAGATGGAGGGAGGAAACAAGGAAGGAGGGAGGGAGGGAGAAAGGAAAAGAGGAAGGGAGGAAGGAAAGGAAGGAAGGGAGGAGTGAAGGAAAGAAGGAAGGGAGGAAAGAAGGAACAGTCAAAACAGACAGGGTCAATTTGACCCGGGAGGACGACATGAAGGTTAAACTGAAGGTTTCTTACTTTTCTGGACTCTTCTGGATCATCGGAGAAATCAGGTTGAACCGAATATAAGCTGAGAGACAGAAAAACATTGTGTTGAATTTAGTTCATTTATTTGTACAAATGACAAAAGATGATTGTGAGCTGAGATTTGAAAAAAACCCAAAAGGTCTGATTAAAACATCTACAACTGAAATGATTATAAATGATATAAACATTAGCACATACTTTTATCATCCTATTATCTTATTTCATTGTGATTATTGCTTTTATATGTAGTCATTTGTTTTTTCTAACCCTTCATCGTGACTAACAGATCTCACCTTTAGGGATCTTGAACTTGTTGTCCTTCTTGTACCACAGACAGCCGCGCTCGTTGTTCACGACTCTGACAGGAAACTCCGACTCTGGACAGTCGAACTCTTTCAGAGTAAAATCCGTCGCTGCAGCAGGAGAAAAAAAAAAATGTTATTCAGCTACTGGTTGTTGCCTTAAATATGAATGAATGGTACATTTAAGGACATTTGGGTTGTTTGCACTGACCGATGAACTTGTTCTCAGCAGGAAGGTGAAGTCCAGGATTCACCTCGAAGTCTCCCGCCCAGCGCTGAGCCCACTCCTCTGGGATGTCTGATGAGACAAAAACAAGACGTTATATAAGTTTTTCTGTTCAATTCGGAGCCTTTTTATTCACTTCTCTGGTCTGAGCCATTCTCATCCTGTCTCCATGGTAACCGGGAGAAGCGAGGACACACGGTGACACTCAGAGTCAATTATTCGCCGCATGCAGCAAAAAAAATTAGCTTCAGTTCACAAAAGACTGCAGTGTGTGTGTGTGTGTGTGTGTGTGTGTGTGTGTGTGTGTGTGTGTGTGTGTGTGTGTGTGTGTGTGTGTCGTACCCTCCATGTTGTAGCAGGTACCGAACCATTTCTCTCTGAGTGGACATTGACCCTCGTTTTCTGGTGACAGCAGCAGCAGGTTTGATCTGTCCGGAGTCAGCAGGGACAGAGCCGCACTGATCACCTGCACACACACACACACACACGCACACACACACGCACACGCACACGCACGCACACACACACACACACACACACACACACACACACACACACACACACACACACACACACACACACACACACACACACACACACACACACACACACACATTTGGGATTACCATCACTGCAGTAGCATCTGTTTTGTTAAACCTGGTTAAATCCTTTTGAGGGATCACTGCAGTAAATGTTTGTCTATTTATAAATATTTTTTATATGCATAGATTATCGGCTGATAAAGCGATATCAGAACTTGTTTACTCCTTAATATCAATTTTGGCATCTGCCCCCCAAAAAAACCCAAATATCAGTCAGGCTCTACTTTAGACAAACCAAAACATGTTCTGATTCTGGATCAGCGCTCCGTCCTTCAAACTTAAAACCAATCAGTGCAGCGTTTCAACTCTGCTAAGTTCTGCATTATTTCACCCTCTCAGCCATTTAAGCCACTAAATAAATCACAGCAGGCAGCAGGATTATTATAGTTAACTAAAACTAGCACTGATCAAATAATTTATTTAACTGAAATACAAATAAAAACGAGTTTAAAAAACAAACAAAAACTAAAATGAACAATGCAAAACCAACTCAAACTAAACTAAATTGCAGATAAAAATCTGCTTCGTATGTGTTGTCGTTTAGTTTTCTCCATTTTTACTGTTTCCTGTTCAGTTTGACTCTTATATTAAAAACTAAACCAAAACTACTTCATCACTTGTTAAATTCACTAAAACTAAACTGAAAAACTAAATAAAAACAAAAACTATAATAACCCTGGTGGGAACACAGATATATTTACACCTGTCACTGCCTTCTTATTAGTATTTACGAATTATTTTACTTGGTTTTTACTTTTTCTGCTGTGTTATTGTTATTGTTTGAGTCGTGTCAAAGAGGATTTTCTGTTATACTTTATACACAGATTCATATATTGGGCAGATTAATGTAAACAGTCGCAGCTCTACAGAGCTCAGAGAGTTTCTTCTGACGCTGATTCCGAATCAGATTGTGAGTCGTGGTTGTCATGGTTACCTCCTGGTCGTACTCAAACATGAGCTGGTCTCCGGTCAGGAAGTCGTCTTTGGGAAACAGCTGCATGTTCTCACAGATGTTCTCCACAAACTCGATCGGATCCGTCTGTTCGAACATAAAAAACACAGCAGAGAGAAAAACATGAAAGAGGAGATTTAACTCATAACTCACAAATATTCAATCCAAGAGAGATTCTTTTATTAATACACTGGTTTTTATGGTAGTTCTAATAATAATAAACACACATTATTGCTTGTTAACAGTCAGGAGAACACACACATGCAGGATTATTATAACTGTTTATATATCCTGCAGGATGAACTCTATTAATTGTATCCTTCTTCATTATTATCACAGCTGATGAACTGTTTGGGGATTAATTTCAGCGACTCTGATTGTTGATCACCTGCTGCTTCATTATGTGTCTGTAAACTCATTAATTTCAACCTCAGACGGTGTTTGTTTGTTTACCTGCTCCTGATAGTGGAACTCGTTGGCTTCAATCTTCTGAATTTCTTCATAGATCCTGGAAAAGAAAAAAAGAAACATTTGAGTAACAAGACAATTAAATAACTGAAAATGTAGAAATATGAGTGTTTTTATAAGCACAAAATTCTGATTATTCTTGTTTAATGTTTGTGTTACCACTGATGATTCATTCTCATCATCATCATCACTAATTATATTATGTTTTAGACGGTCCTTATTCTTTAAATTCCATTTTAATTTCCCACATTTTTATGTCTGATTTTACTTCATCACATTTTGTCTTTGGTTGTTTTTATTATTTTCTTTTCTTATCTTTGTTTTTTATGTTATACTGATTTTATTTAATTATTTATTCATCATATTTTAATATTTTATTCATTTATTTAATAATATATTTCTTAGATAGATAGATAGATACTAAGGCATCACATAAAAACACATCTCTAACTATCCAATGGTAAAAAAATTTATAAAACTTATTACTTAAAATAGCCAAAACAAACAGTGTACTAACATAAGTACGTGATTAAAGACACACAGCATGAATCTAATTTGAATCAATCAATTTTTTAATATTATAATATTATAATATTATATTGTTTATATTGTATGATTAACAGTTGTTAAACAGAACACTAATAAAGTTTTGAAAAAAAACAAAAAAAACCCACCAACATTCTACTGATGATGCAATAATAAAGAGTTAAACTTATTACTAAAAATACCCAAAACTTATACTAATAAAACAAATAGTGTACTAACATAAGTATGTGATTAAAGACACACAGCATAAATCCATTTTTTAATATTATATTGTTATATTGTGAATAGTGTGATTAACAGTTGTTAAACACTAATAAAGTTTTGAAAAAAAACACCAACATTCTGACACATCAAAGAGTTATGACATCACACATCAAAGCAGTCTGATGACAGCACACATCAAAGCAGGCTGATGACATCACACATCAAAGCAGGCTGACAGCACATCAAAGCAGGCTGATGACAGCACACATCAAAGCAGGCTGATGACATCATACGCACACTTTTGGGGAACATTGTATATAGGACTAGAGTTCCTTAGTGTCACATTCGTGTTCCAATAACTCAAACGCAGAGTTAAATAAATCACAAACACTAAAGACCAGAGATTATAATCTAACAACAAATCCAACCTAAAGAAATTTAACTTTAGCATTGAAATGGCAACTAATCACAACATGCCTACAACAGTTACTGAGCTCTCCAAAATGCTGCAAGCTGAAAGAGAGCAGCGCAAGGCGGAGCAGCAGAGAGCCACTAAGAGAGAGAAGGAGCTTCGCGCTGAAATGGATCAAATGAAAGAAGCCATCGTTAACCAGGAGACCATTAAGTACAAAGCTCTGGAGAGAGAGAGGGACGCTTCTCTCAGAGAGGCAGAGCACCTCAAATTGAAATTGTCGGCTCTCCGTGAAATCGGGAGCACGTACGTGGACGAGACGGCGGAAAGAGAACGACTGCGCCAACAACGGGACGACCTGCAGAAGGAAGTGGAACAGCTCAAATCGCAGGTTCACCGGGAGAAGGAGGTGCATGCCGAGAGGCAGCTGAGAGACTCGGAGAGGGAGAAGACGCTCCTCAGACAAATCGCTGAACTCAAGGAGCAAATCCGTACCGAGCGAGACGAGTGCACAGACTCATTCGTGCCCAAAATCAGAGCCTTGGAGAGGGAGATTATGCTGCTTAAGGCCATCTGTGGACACGACAACGATGAGGAAACATCTGAAGACTCGTGTGAAAATAACAAGGCTGACGATAACGAAGAAGTCACCTCAACGCAGGAGGAAAAAGACGAGGAGCAGCTGAACGTTCCTGATGAGCGTTCAGAGGCCGAAGCTACATCGGTAACGAACCTCGAGGCTTCGGAGAGTCAAATCGAAGTCTCGGTTGAAGTAATAGACCAGCAGGAGAGAAACCAAACCGATGAGAGCGAAGTTACAACACAAAACTATGAGACAAGCCAAATCAAAGTCTCAGGTGAAGGAATAGATGAGCAGGAGAGAAACCAAACACATGAGAGCGAAGGTATGACTCAAAACTGGGCGACGTTTCCTCAGGCAGTGGACGACGAGTTGAATGAACAACTGTCAGAGCGCGAGGAGGAGGAGGAGGAGGAAGAAGAAGAGTCTGTCGCTAAAGACTCAGAGGAAAGTCACCTTATTGAGCAAGCTGGAGGCTCGGTACAGACGCCGAAGAAAAAGAGGAAAGGGTGGAAGAAGTTTATTTACTACATTCAGCCGTGGCACTGTGGGAGAAAGTAGAGCGGAAGGCTTTACTTGGGGATATGAGGGATATTGTATATAGATTGTAGTTGTTTAGATATGTAGATATATATGTTTTATAAATAGGAGATAGATAGATATATATTCATAAATAGAAGATAGGTAGTATATATTTTTGTATATAGGATATAGGTAGATATATATGTTTTATAAATAGGACAGAAAGATTTATATTCATAAATAGGAGATAGATAGTATATATAGTTTTGTAAATAGTAGATAGTATGTATAATATTGTACGTGGGAGGTGGGGTGGGTATATATTTCGTACATAGGGTGGGGGGTGGGAGGTGGGAGGTGGGGTAGGGGGGGTATATATTTTGTACATAGGGTGGGGGGTGGGGGGTGGAGGGGTATATATTTAAAATAGATAATTTTAAACTTACACTTATTTGCTACAGCCAGTTTCACTCATTCATATTTATAAGGTATCGGTGCTGCAGAGTGACTGGATGTGAATAAGTGTAAGGCCAACTGTATATATAAATATATATATATATAATAAATAAAGCACCTTTACCTTGATTTAAAGATTGTGTGTTGTTTCTTTAATCTGAACTTTAAAACAATTATCTGATATTTGACAAGGGTTTATTGTGCAGGCTAGGAAATAGTCCAGTAGCAAACGATAATAATAATAATATATTTATTTAGTAAAGCACCTTTCACAAGAATAACATTAGAAATGCAAATATTAAAACACAAAAACCTAAAATCAATGAGGCAGAAGCAATAAAAAAAACATATTACTATTAGATTAAAATAAGTCATATTTACTATATATCATAGTCTATTTTCAGCCCATAGAGTCTTAATGTGAAATGCTGAGTACCTCAAAGTTTTATGTCAGAAATGTTTAATATGGATCCCGACAAGTTGCATGTTGTAACAGATTATTCTTGTTGACTTTTCTGTATTAATTAATTAATTTAAAATATCTTTTTTAATGTTTGTGTTACCATTGATGATTCATTCTCATCATCACCACTAATTATTTTATGTTTTAGACGGTCCTTTATTTTTTTAATTCTATTTTTATTTCCCTATTTACCTTTTTATGTCTGATTTTACTTCATCATATTTTGTCTTTTGGCTGTTTTTATTATTTTATTTTCTTATCTTTTAAGGCCATTTCAGATTTTTACTCTCTTTATGTTATACTGATTTTATTTAATTATTTATTCATTATATTTTAATATTTTATTTATTTATTTTATAGACATATAGATAGATAGATACTAAGGCATCACATAAAAACACATCTCTAACTATCCAATGGTAAAAAAATTAATAAAACGTATTACTTAAAATAGCCAAAACTTGTACTAATAAAACAAACAGTGTACTAACATAAATGTGATTAAAGACACACAGCATGAATCTGATTTGAATTAATCCATTTTTTAATATTATAATATTATATTGTTATATTGTATGATTAACAGTTGTTAAACAGAATACTAATAAAGTTTTGAAAAAAAAATAAAAACACCAACATTCTACTGATGATGCAATAAAGAGTTAAACTTATTACTAAAAAATACCCAAAACTTGTACTAATAAAACAAATAGTGTACTAACATAAGTATGTGATTAAAGATACAAAGCATAAATCCATTTTTTAATATTATATTGTTATATTGTGAATAGTGTGATTAACAGTTGTTAAACACTAATAAAGTTTTGAAAAAAACACACAAAAAACACATACATTCTACTGATAACACATTAAAGAGTTATGACATCACACATCAAAGCAGGCTGATGACAGCACACATCAAAGCAGGCTGATGACATCATACGCACACTTTTGGGGAACATTGTATATAGGACTAGAGTTCCTTAGTGTCACATTCGTGTTCCAATAACTCAAACGCAGAGTTAAATAAATCACAAACACTAAAGACCAGAGATTATAATCTAACAACAAATCCAACCTAAAGAACTTTAGCATTGAAATGGCAACTAATCACAACATGCCTACAACAGTTACTGAGCTCTCCAAAATTCTGCAAGCTGAAAGAGAGCAGCGCAAGGCGGAGCAGCAGAGAGCCACTAAGAGAGAGAAGGAGCTTCGTGCTGAAATGGATCAAATGAGAGAAGCCATAACTAACCAAGAGACCATTAAGTACAAAGCTCTGGAGAGGGAGAGGGACGCTTCTCTCAGAGAGGCAGAGCACCTCAAATTGAAATTGTCGGCTCTCCGTGAAATCGGGAGCACGTACGTGGACGAGACGGCGGAAAGAGAGAAACTGCGCAAACAACGGGACGACCTACAGAAGGAAGTGGAACAGCTCAAATCGCAGGTTCACCGGGAGAAGGAGGTGCACGCCGAGAGGCAGCTGAGAGACTCGGAAAGGGAGAAGACGCTCCTCAAACAAATCGCTGAACTCAAGGAGCAAATCCGTACCGAGCGAGACGAGTGCACAGACTCATTCGTGCCCAAAATCAAGGCCTTGGAGAGGGAGATTATGCTGCTTAAGGCCATCTGTGGACACGACAACGATGAGGAAACATCTGAAGACTCGTGTGAAAATAACAAGGCTGACGATAACGAGGAAGTCACCTCAACGCAGGAGGAAAAAGACGAGGAGCAGCTGAACGTTCCTGATGAGCGTTCAGAGGCTGCGGCTACATCGGTAACGAACCTCGAGGCTTCGGAGAGTCAAATCGAAGTCTCGGTCGAAGGAATAGACCAGCAGGAGAGAAACCAAACCGATGAGAGGAACGAAGGTATGACTCAAAACAATGAGACAAGTCAAATCAAAGTCTCGGACGAAGGTATAGACCAGGAGGAGAGAAACCAAGCGGATGAGAGGAACGAAGGTACAACCCAAAACTATGATACATGTCAAATCAAAGTCTCAGGTGAAGGAATAAAACAGGAGAGAAACCAAACACATGAGAGCGAAGCTACAACCCAAAACTGGGCGACGTTTCCTCAGGCAGTGGACGACGAGTTGAATGAACAACTGTCAGAGCGCGAGGAGGAGGAGGAGGAAGAAGAAGAAGAGTCTGTCGCTAAAGACTCAGAGGAAAGTCACCTTATTGAGCAAGCTGGAGGCTCGGTACAGACGCCGAAGAAAAAGAGGAAAGGGTGGAAGAAGTTTATTTACTACATTCAGCCGTGGCACTGGGGGAGAAAGTAGAGCAGAAGGCTTTTCTGGGGGATATGAGGGATATTGTATATAGATTGTAGATGTTTAGATATGTAGATATATATGTTTTATAAATAGGAGATAGGTAGTATATATTTTTGTATATAGGAGATAGGTAGATATATATATATATATATGTTTTATAAATAGGAGATAGATAGTATATATAGTTTTGTAAATAGTAGATAGTATGTATAATATTGTACGTGGGAGGTGGGGTGGGTATATATTTCGTACATAGGGTGGGGGGTGGGGGAGGGGGGGGTATATATTTCGTACATAGGGTGGGGGAGGGGGGGTATATATTTCGTACATAGGGTGGGGGGTGGGGGTATATATTTCGTACATAGGGTGGGGAGTGGGAGGTGGGGTGGGTATATATTTCGTACATAGGGTGGGGGGTGGGAGGTGGGGTGGGTATATATTTCGTACATAGGGTGGGGGGTGGGAGGTGGGGTGGGTATATATTTTGTACATAGGCTGGGGGTGGGGGAGGGGGGGTATATATTTAAAATAAATCATTTTAAACTTACACTTATTTGCTACAGCCAGTTTCACTCATTCATATTTATAAGGTATCGGTGCTGCAGAGTGACTGGATGTGAATAAGTGTAAGGCCAACTGTGTATATATATAAATATATATATATATATAATAAATAAAGCACCTTTACCTTGATTTAAAGATTGTGTGTTGTTTCTTTAATCTGAACTTTGAAACAATTATCTGATATTTGACAAGGGTTTATTGTGCAGGCTAGGAAATAGTCCAGCAGCAAACGATAATAATAATAATAATACATTTATTTAGTAAATCACCTTTCACAAGAATAATATTAGAAATGCAAATATTAAAAAACAAAAACCTAAAATCAATGAGGCAGAAGCAATAAAAAAAAACATATTACTATTAGATTAAAATAAGTCATATATACTATATATCATAGTCTATTGGCAGCCCATAGAGTCTTAATGTGAAATGCTGAGTACCTCAAAGTTTTATGTCAGAAATGTTTAATATGGATCCCGACAAGTTGTACATGTTGTAACAGATTATTCTTGCTGACTTTTCTGTATTAATTAATTAATTTAAAATATCTTTTTTAATGTTTGTGTTACCATTGATGATTCATTCTCATCATCACCACTAATTATTTTATGTTTTAGACGGTCCTTTATTTTTTTAATTCTATTTTTATTTCCCTATTTACCTTTTTATGTCTGATTTTACTTCATCATATTTTGTCTTTTGGCTGTTTTTATTATTTTATTTTCTTATCTTATCTTTTAAGGCCATTTCAGATTTTTACCTTCTTTATGTTATACTGATTTTATTTAATTATTTATTCATTATATTTTAATATTTTATTTATTTATTTTATAGATAGATAGATAGATAGATAGATACATAATTTCACATAGAAACAATCTCTAACTATCCAATGGTAAAAAAAATAATAAAACTAATTTCTAAAAATACCCAAAACTTGTACTAATAAAACAAACAGTGTACTAACATATGTAATTAAAGACACACAGCATGAATCTAATTTGAATTAATCCATTTTTTAATATTATAATATTATATTGTTATATTATTTATATTGTATGATTAACAGTTGTTAAACAGAACACTAATAAAGTTTTGAAAAAAAACAAAAAAAAACACCAACATTCTACTGATGATGCAATAAAGAATTAAACTTATTACTAAAAAATACCCAAAACTTGTAGTAATAAAACAAATAGTGTACTAACATAAGTATGTGATTAAAAACACACAGCATAAATCCATTTTTTAATATTATATTGTTATATTGTATGATTAACAGTTGTTAAACACTAATAAAGTTTTGAAAAAAACACACAAAAAACACCAACATTCTACTGATGACACATTAAAGAGTTATGACATCACACATCAAAGCAGGCTGATGACAGCACACATCAAAGCAGGCTGATGACATCACACATCAAAGCAGGCTGATGACAGCACATCAAAGCAGGCTGATGACAGCACACATCAAAGCAGGTTGATGACATCATACGCACACTTTTGGGGAACATTGTATATAGGACTAGAGTTCCTTAGTGTCACATTCGTGTTCCAATAACTCAAACGCAGAGTTAAATAAATCACAAACACTAAAGACCAGAGATTATAATCTAACAACAAATCCAACCTAAAGAAATTTAACTTTAGCATTGAAATGGCAACTAATCACAACATGCCTACAACAGATACTGAGCTCTCCAAAATGCTGCAAGCTGAAAGAGAGCAGCGCAAGGCGGAGCAGCAGAGAGCCACTAAGAGAGAGAAGGAGCTTCGTGCTGAAATGGATCAAATGAAAGAAGCCATCGTTAACCAGGAGACCATTAAGTACAAAGCTCTGGAGAGAGAGAGGGACGCTTCTCTCAGAGAGGCAGAGCACCTCAAATTGAAATTGTCGGCTCTCCGTGAAATCGGGAGCACGTACGTGGACGAGACGGCAGAAAGAGAGAAACTGCGCAAACAGCGGGACGAAGTGCAGAAGGAAGTGGAACAGCTCAAATCGCAGGTTCACCGGGAGAAGGAGGTGCACGCCGAGAGGCAGCTGAGAGACTCGGAGAGGGAGAAAACACTCCTCAGACAAATCGCTGAACTCAAGGAGCAAATCCGTACCGAGCGAGACGAGTGCACGGACTCATTCGTGCCCAAAATCAGAGCCTTGGAGAGGGAGATTATGCTGCTTAAGGCCATCTGTGGACACTACGAGGAAACATCTGAAGGCTTGTGTGAAAATAACAAGGCTGACGATAACGAAGAAGTCACCTCAACGCAGGAGGAAAAAGACGAGGAGCAGCTGAACGTTCACAATGAGCGTTCAGAGGCCGAAGCTACATCGGTAACGAACCTCGAGGCTTCGGAGAGTCAAATCGAAGTCTCGGTTGAAGTAATAGACCAGCAGGAGAGACACCAAACCGATGAGAGTGAAGTTACAACACAAAACTATGAGACAAGTCAAATCAAAGTCTCGGACGAAGGTATAGACCAGCAGGAGAGAAACCAAACACATGAGAGCGAAGGTATGACTCAAAACTGGGCGACGTTTCCTCAGGCAGTGGACGACGAGTTGAATGAACAACTGTCAGAGCGCGAGGAGGAGGAGGAGGAAGAAGAAGAAAAGTCTGTCGCTAAAGACTCAGAGGAAAGTCCGCTTATTGAGCAAGCTGGAGGCTCGGTACAGACGCCGAAGAAAAAGAGGAAAGGGTGGAAGAAGTTTATTTACTACATTCAGCCGTGGCACTGGGGGAGAAAGTAGAGCAGAAGGCTTTACTTGGGGATATGAGGGATATTGTATATAGATTGTAGATGTTTAGATATGTAGATATATATGTTTTATAAATAGGAGATAGATAGATATATATTCATAAATAGGAGATAGGTAGTATATATTTTTGTATATAGGATATAGGTAGATATATATGTTTTATAAAAAGGACATAGATAGATTTATATTCATAAATAGGAGATAGGTAGTATATATAGTTTTGTAAATAGTAGATAGTATGTATAATATTGTACGTGGGAGGTGGGGTGGGTATATATTTCGTACATAGGGTGGGGGGTGGGGGGTGGGGGTATATTTTGTACATAGGGTGGGGGGTGGGAGGTGGGGTGGGTATATATTTTGTACATAGGGTGGGGGGTGGGAGGTGGGGTGGGTATATATTTCGTACATAGGGTGGGGGAGGGGGGAGGGGGGGTATATATTTCGTACATAGGGTGGGGGGTGGGAGGTGGGGTGGGTATATATTTCGTACATAGGGTGGGGGAGGGGGGAGGGGGGGTATATATTTCGTACATAGGGTGGGGGGTGGGAGGTGGGGTGGGTATATATTTTGTACATAGGGTGGGGGTGGGGGAGGGGGGGTATATTTTTAAAATAAATCATTTTAAACTTACATTTATTTGCTACAGCCAGTTTCACTCATTCATATTTATAAGGTATCGGTGCTGCAGAGTGACTGGATGTAAATAAGTGTAAGGCCAACTGTATATATATATAAATATATATATATATAATAAATAAAGCACCTTTACCTTGATTTAAAGATTGTGTGTTGTTTCTTTAATCTGAACTTTAAAACAATGATCTGATATTTTAAAATGGTTTATGTGCAGGACAATGTTGGGCAAATTGTCAAATATATATTGACAATACTGGGGAGGTGTGGGGGGTAATTTATGATGCTGCATGTCTGACAAACTTCAAGATGGTTGTTTAAACCAAATGTTTTAAACCCTAAATGTTTTTGCCATTCTTTGTGTGGTTTTCTCTGGGATTCTCCCACAAAACATTCAATTAAAATGTGTGGACTTTAGTTTCTGGTTATAAGGCTTTCTCATCATTTACTGGTAAATACTGCTGGTGTCGTTTTCTTGAGGTCAGAATATTTCAACCACTGGGAGGAGACAAACAATCAATGATACACAAGCTTCATATAATGTAGTTTTTACTGTTTCCAGGGAGGATATGCACATTAATCTACTTTATAAGCCACTTAATTGTCTTCTATTAGAATTTAAGGTTAATGTGCAATGAAATCAATAACTTTTAAGCAAGACTGTGTATTTTGAAAGTAGGAATAGTTCATTAATTGTTTTACAAATAAAACATTTAAAATATCTGGTCTCAGAAAAAGACCGTATAAGATAGTTTAGCATAGTATAGTACAGTACAGTATAGTATACAATACTATATTATAGTACTATACTACAAAGTATAACATATAATATACTATATTACACTATAGTGTATAGTACAGTATACTATACTATGGTGTACTATACTCTAAATACAGTATACTATACTAGACTATAGTATAACTATAATAATATACTATAGTTTATATACTACAGTATGACCTCAACCAGATATGTTCTGCCTTACCTTTTTGTACTGATGATTGATCCAGGATAGAAATGTACACAGGAAACATTTAAGCAGGTTTTAACAGTGTTTTTGTTAGAGTGTGTGTGTGTGTGTGTGTGAGTGTGTGTGTGTGTGTGTGTGTGTGTGTGTGTGTGTGTGTGTGTGTGTGTGTGTGTGTGTGTGTGTGTGTGTGTGAGTCTGTGTGTGTGTGTGTGAGTCTGTGTGTGTGTATATGTGTGTGTGTTTGTGAGAGTGTGTGTGTGTTAATGTATGTTAATGTGTGTGTGTGTGTGTGTGTGTGTGTGTGTGTGTGTGCGTGTGTGTGCGTGTGCGTGTGCGGTCTAACCTCTGCTGAGGGCCCAGAGTCTGGAGCATCTTCAGGTACTGGAACACCAGATGAACAACCTGTGCAGAGGACAGTAACGCTGTGAGTGATGGAAGTAAACTAGAATATATTATATTTATATATTCATCTTTATTTGTTCATGACTCCATTTGAACAGCTGAGTGACTCCGAAACTAAAACCAGCATCATCATGTCTGGAGGCTGAATGCAGTTCCTCTAACGGCCACTAGATGCTGCCTCTCAAATCTGCCTTCTATCAGGGAATATGTCATTTTTTACAAATCTCAATAGATGATTTTACTTCTTCTGTGTCTGGTTGTAACTTTGGTGATTAATGAAGTTTGAGGCAGTTGTGTGATTTCAACGGGCGCACCTCGTAGACGTTCTGGTAGCCCTGGTCGGTGAGGGTGATAGAGATGGAGAAGATGGAGTAGGTGGTGTTCTGGTCGAAGCCCGTCTCACTGTTTCCTCCAAACAGAGCCAGAGCCCAACACCTGCACACACACACACACACACAGTAAATATATATTCTGCACTGTATAACTGCAACCATTAATCAATCAATTAATCAATTAGCTGCCAACTATTCTGATAATCTATTTTCTGGCCTCTCACTTCTTCCTGAGCAGAGACAGGATGCTGCCGGTTCCTTCATGTCCAATCAGCCAGGAGATGTAATGAAGAGGTTTCACTCTGACAGAGAAACACACACACACACACACACACACACAGAGTTCAGGTTGTAAACAGCTGATCAGAGTGTTTCTGCAGGTCATCAGATAATCTCACAGTGTGATAATCTCACCTGTAGTGTTTCCCCTGCGGAGGCACGGCCCAGCTGATGGTGAGAGCATGAACCTTCCTCACAGGAACCACTGCAACACACACACACAAATTAATATTAACATGTATACAGCTGCAACTAATGATTATTTTCATTATTGATGAAACTACTACTGCTACAGGGGTGATAATGGAAAAAAATCCTGAGCCTGAACTTTTTTCCCTGGGAGGTAAGCGGGCCCCTAAGCCAAGATATATGCCCTGATCATCATAATTGTCAAGTGGGATCAGGCGTATGCTCCCCTGGAAGAACATTTTGATAAATAATCCCTTAAATGATAGATTCTGGTGAATTTTGTGGAAATAAATTGAAAAACATTCAGACATGAGATGAACAAACCCAATATAAGCCTATATTACAGCAGCATCTTTGTGTAGAGCACCAGAGCACCAGAGCTCCTGGGATCCTGGGCCTGGGTTAAGGTTAGGGTTCAGTAATCCACCCCTGCTTTTAACTAGTCCCTTACCTGCATACTTACTGCTTGTATAGCATACTGAGACTACAGATACTACAGCCATACTAAGAAAGGTCAGTAGGTGGTGATTATAATACTCCAAAGTAAACTAGGAAATTCCTTTCTTGACATCATACATGGCCGAGCTCAAGCCTCAGGCCTGCTACTACTACTTCTATTACTAATAATAATAATAATGATAATAATAATAATAATGAATCAGACCTCTGTAGAGTTTGTTGAAGGCCGGAGTATCAAACGGCTGTAGGAGAGCAGAGAAGTCGGCTCGAGGTTCATCGCTGAAATAAAACGCACATTTAACTTTTTTAAATTCAATTTTGTGCAATATTACCCTTATTCTATACTGCATAATATCAAAGGATAAAACAGAGCTGATATATCTGTATCTTTATCTGTTAATGTCACAAAAACATCTGTATATACATTTATACTCTTCTTATATTCATCTAAAAGTTTAAGTTTAGCTGTAAATAAATGACATCATATTTCAATTCAGGCTAATTTCACCTGATAATCAAACTAATAGAGAAAGTTAACTAAGTGTTGTGATGACGTACTTGTTGGGAACTTTGATGAAGATTTCTCTGACCCACTGCTCCAGAGTGTCCAGAGACTCTAAACAACAACAATAACACTGTTAGCGATGTTCTTCCATCCAATATGTCTTTCATGGATGGATGGATGGATAGATGGATAGATGGATGGATAGATGGATAGATAGATAGATGGATAGATAGATAGATAGATAGATAGATAGATAGATGGATAGATGGATGGATAGATAGATAGATAGATAGATAGATAGATGGATAGATAGATAGATAGATAGATAGATAGATAGATAGATAGATAGATAGATAGGTAGATATATATACATAAAGGTAGGTCTTAAAATTAAATAACAGAAAAACTAAAAAGCAATGACTAAAAATACTCATGAATTGTACTAATAAAACCAATATATATACATATGTAATAAATAATAATTAAATAGTCACCACAGACATTACTTTCAACACATTAAACAGTCTGAAGGGTTAAAAATGAAAACAGACGTTGAGTGAAAGGTTTCATGTCTAACTAACTTCCTCTTTATGACACAAACACACTGAGCTGGTTCTGAGAAACAGGAAGTGGGTTATTCCACCACACGTGATTTAATCTGATGCATGGAGCTTTAAGTGTGTAGAAGCTGTTTGTTGTTTTTATACTTTAATACTATTTTTATACTGTGATATTTATTTTAATACATATGTTCTGATGTCTTTTGGATATGAAACCACTGTGATGTCTGAATGCTGAATCTCCTGTTTGCATAACACATGTACCCTCAGAGACCTAATAAAGAAGAATTCACTAAATCTATTTCTAGTGTTTTCGTTAGTTGCTTTTTATTAAATACAAAGTTTAGGGTTAACATAACTCTTTATTCTTCTGTTTTTATCTGTTTTTACTCTATTTTAGCTCAATTTAATTCCCAATTTAAAACTTTTAATCATATTTAAATGTCTTTTTTATTCTGCCATGTGTTGCCTTTATATTTACAGCTGTACGCTACTGATGTGCTCCAGTTCTCCTCTCTGGTTTTTATTTCTTTACGAACCTTTGGACTGAACGGCGAGCGTCATGTAATGAGCCGAGTAATATCTCCTCCAGAAGTCTCGCAGCCGCTGGTAGGTGTTGATCTGTTTCTCTCTGGGCTCGTGTTTTAACGTCTGAGCGTTGCCTGAAGGAAAAAACACGACGTTAAATATCACAGACGCTTTATGTAGCTGTTATCTACGACGGAGTATTAGGGCCGTACTAAGAATAAATAAATAAATAAATAAATAAAAGTTCGTAAATTACAAGAATAAAGTCGTAATATTAGGTCTACGAGAATAAAGTCGTAACATTGCGAGAAAAAAGTCGTAATATAGCAAAAAAAGTTGTAATATTACAAAAATAAAGTCAGAACATTACGAGAAAAAGAGTCATAATGTTACGAAAATAAAGACGTATGAATGGTAATGTTAAGACTTTATTCTCGTAATATTACGACTTTATTCTCGTAATATTACGACTTTATTCTCGTAATATTACGACTTTATTCTCATAATATTACGACTTTATTCTCGTAATATTACAACTTTATTCTCGTAATATTACGACTTTATTCTCGTAATGTTACGACTTTATTCTCGTAATGTTACGACTTTATTCTCGTAATATTACGACTTTATTCTCGTAATGTTACGACTTTATTCTCGTAATATTACAACTTTATTCTCGTTATGTTACGACTTTATTCTCGTAATTTCCACACAAAAAAAAGTCTCTTAGTCTGGCCCAAATACTCGTCTAGTCGTAGTTTATGTTTGTATCTGTCGGAGTTAAAATTAGAGAAGCAGAATTAGTTGCAGCTGATTTTGTCTTCTTGGAAACCAAACAGTGTTTTTACCAATAAAACATAAAATGTTCATTAATATGAAACTAAAGATAAACGGAGAACAGGGGGCTGCTGACTGAGAGTGTTTGAATGTGTTTGAATGTGTTGGAGTTTCTCACCCCAGCAGAATTTGCCCATCGGGTGTCCCGGTTTTGCCAAACTACCAAACAGCATCTCTTTACGGTGAGAGTCAGACGGCCGCGCCAGCTGGTACTCTGAACACAGACAGAAATGATTAGAAAGAAGAAAGAAAATGCAAACTGATTGTAGTTAATTCACATTTCAAAACAATGAACATTTATATATTTTATATCTAATTCATTTTAATGATTTCTTTATCATAAATTACAGTAAACTGAATATATTGACTTACAGAACAAGACATTTGAAGATCGTTTTCACTATTTTCTGACATTTTATAGAAAAAATGATCAGCAGATGAATAAATAAATAAAATAATATTTATCATTGCATCAATCTCTGTATCTTATTGTACCAGTTACCATGGTTACTTTGCTCCTCTTCTTTTTATTTTATACTGTATTGTTTTCATTATGCAGATGTACTTAGTTTACCTCCTTTTTTTTACCTTTAACCCTCCTTGAGTCAAGGAAGGAAGGGAGGAAGAAGGAAGGAAAGGAGGGAGGAAGGAAGGAAGGACATTGGAAGCAAGGAAGGAAGGAAGGAAAGATGGAAGGGAGGAAAAAGGAAGGAAAGGAAGAAGGAAGGATGGAAGAAAGAAGGAAAGGAGGGAGGAAGGAAGGAAAGATGGAAGGGAGGAAGAAGGGAGGAAAGGAGGAATGAGGGTTGGAATAAAGAAGGAAAGGAGGGAGGAAGGAAAGAATGGAAGGAAGGAAGGAAGGAAAGGAGGGAGGAAGGAAGGAAGGAGGGAGGGAGGGAGGGAGAAAGGAAAAGAGGAAGGGAGGAAGGAAGGAAGGAAGGAAAGAAGGAAGGAAGGAAAGAAGGAAGGAAGGGAGGAGGAAGGAAGGAAGGAAGGAGGGAGGAAGGACAGACGGAAGGAAGGAAAGAAGGAACAGTCAAAACAGACGGGGTCAATTTGACCCAGGAGGACGACACAAAGGTTAAAAAAATATTTTAATCTAAAGTCAATTATTTCCTCATTTGGTCCATAAAACTAACCCTTCAAAATATTCACTTTACAATAATTTAAGACCCAGAAAAAGCAGTAAATCCTCAAAACCTGGAAGCTTCAACTGTTCTATATATGTCTGCTTAACATGCTAAAAGTGTGACTGATGATGAAGGTGTGCGTTCTTCTTCTTCTTCATCATCATCAGTGTGGACTCACCGCTGTCCACTGCCTCCACCTCTCTGTCGATGGCGTCTTCGATCATCAGAGGACAGATGAAGAACTGAGCCCACCTGAAGCACAAACAGGCAAATCATTTCATCACATCTTATAACAAAATGTTTTCTTCATCGTACTTTAAGTGCAGGTTGTTTTTTCACATCCAAACCTCCATCTTGCCTTCAATCATTGTCTTTTAGAGGTGAAATCTTTATTATCATATCTGTATTTTATTGTCAGTGTCGGTGCAAACACAAAAACATTACATCCTCCTACTAGCATTTGATATATTCTGGTTAAAAAATAAAACAATGTAACTACTATAGTAAATCTGGTGTCTCACTCAAACAGCCATGGTTCTCTATGCTTCGCTCCTATGTACATATGTGTATATAATGATAATAATACTAATAATAAATGTTATGTATAAAGCACTTTACATTTCCAAAGCAAAACTCAAAGTGCTACAAGACAAACAAAACGTAGATGTATTTTGGGCGCGCGGTAAACCAATCAGAGTGTCATCTCCCTTTAATATCCAGGCGCGCTGTCACCTTGGCGGATTGTTAGTTTGATGGCAGATTTACCAGGACTGGTCACATGACTACATTGACAGTTTCATTGATCATTACAGTGATTGACTGATTCTGATACATACTGGCACATAGTGTCATTGTGACTTTATTTTAATATTTTGATGTTCATCATAATATGAATTCACATTGTGTTCCTTTTATTTGTGATGTTTTGCATGTTTGTGTGCTGCTGCGCGCCCGTGTGTGCATAACAAGCACAGTGTTGCCTATCTAGGAGCATATTGGACTCTTGATGATCCTTTAATAACAGTGAAATATGCACCAGTGACTTTAGACCAGATTTTTTTGGATCAGTAGCGCAATCGCTTTCCTCTTCCTCAAAATAGCAACGCACCACCAATGCGACGGTAACAACATGAACACAGAGAGGTCATCAGTCGTCGTCACGGTGATCATTAATGAACCGGTTGACCTCCTATCAGAGTCATATGGTCCTCACAGAGCTGCCCTCAACACACACACACAGTCTCCTCACCTGTCGAGCGCCTCTCTGAAATATTTCCTCTGCACGTCGAACTGGAAGATGGTTCTCTCACAGTCGGTGGAGGCGTTGTCGCTGCCGCCGTGCTTCTTAAGAAAGGCGTCGAAGCCGTTCTCTGCCGGGTATTTCTCACTGCCCATGAACACCACTGAGGGTCGGAGAGGAAGAGGAGGAGGAGGAGAAGAAGAAGGAGAAGGAGAAGGAGAAGGAGAAGGAGAAGAAGAAAAAGAAGAAGAAGAAGAAGAAGAAGAAGAAGAAGAAGAAGAAGAAGAAGAAGAAGAAGAAGAAGAAGAAGAAGAAGAAGAGATGAATAATCAGAAACACAGAGAAGGAAGACAGAGTAGTAGTAGTAGGAGTAAAGCTTTATTTATACTTGATTATTGAGATCATTTTCAGAGAGACAGAAAAGGAAAACAATAGCAAAACATTTATAATTAGGAAATAATTCTAAATAAATAAATAAATAAAAATCCTCTTGATGTCACAGGACTAAAAGAAAGTAAATGATTTAGGCGAAAAGTGTGAAAAAACGTGTGTGACTAAAAGTTTGTTGAGCTCCAGCGATCTCTGTACTTGTCATAAAGATTCACAAAAGGGCTTAAATGAAAGCTTAGAGTCTCCCCTTTAAAAAGATACTAAACATAAATATTAAACATTGAAAAATATTCTGACCATGAGCCTAAACCAAGATATGCACCAACGTCTAAAATGCATTTTTTCCAAGGGGGAAGTTAACTTTAACAGCTGATAACTGTAATAAAGCTGTGACTCAGGAAGGGTTATCATACAAAAATATTATATATAGGCTATATTAGCTGTAGTGAATATTATTAATGAATGTCTCATGTATGAATGTATGATGGAGAACACTTCAGGGCTCTCTGTGTGTTTCTGCAGGACTCACTGTGTTCCAGGAAGTGGGCGAGGCCGGGAAGATCGTCCGGGTCGCTGAAGCTTCCCACACTGATGCACAGAGCAGCTGCTGCCTACACACACACACACACACACACACACACACACACACACACACACACACACACACACACACACACACACACACACACACACACACACACACACACACACACACACACACACACACACACACACACACATTACTAAGACTCATCATGAGGGAGTCCTGTGTGTAACTGATGAACAGACTGAAGACAACATGACAACGTTGATAAAACACAAAGTGAGAATCATGATCCCAAAGCTGTTAACTCTTTACATTCTGTTCATTCTGTGTCTTATATGACCCAGAGTTGTATTTTAGAGAAGAAAACACAACCTAAAAATGTCTCTTCTAGCCATAAATGTTAAGACATTCCTCTTATATGACCCAGAATATACAAAAATGTAAATATTTCAACTTTTTAAAAACATTTCTGTGCAGCTGATACACACTTTTGTTGAGTGTTGAGCCTCATATTCATTCAAAAATACAGTTTATTCACATTTAATCATAATTGTTGGAGCCAACGTGGGACTCATTATATACTAGTGTGATTATAAATGCTTTTTCTACATTAACAAAAAGCATAAAAACTGAAGAATAAACTCAAGTCTGCTCTTTTTTGAATATAGATATGAGAGGATATTGTGAAATCCCAGAATATGAGCAGAATGTTAAGGGTTAATATGTTTGTTTTTTTTAAATAAAAAGAAGCTTCAACACTGTTATTTTAAAGCCTTTTAGAGCTGAAATATAAATATATAAATGACTGAATGAATATATAATTGACTCCTTTGCTCCACACCTTTAAAGCTACTTTTATTCACCCACCTGCTTCTCAGAGCTTCCTTTCTTCTTCTTCTCCGCGTTATCCTCGTCCAGTTCGTCGAAGTCGCTGTCCTGCTCCTCCTCTTCGTCCTCCTCCTCGTCTTCCTCCGACCCCTCGCCGGAGTCCCCTTCGTCCTCGCCGTCCTGCCCGCCCGCCGCCGCCTCATCTTCCTCTTCCTCTTCGTCTCGGTGGCTCTCTCCACTTTCGGTCTTATCTTCCGCCCCGCTGAAGTCGGAGATGAGGAGCGCTCGCAGGCCGTTACTCAGCTCGATGTATCTGCAGAGACGAGACGGAGAGAAGACTTTAACGTACAATCAGCTGGACATTAAAAAGTATATTTAGTATATTTAATGTCACTTTAACACCTTTAGTTAAGTTACATTACATCACTTTATTTCTAGAGAGGACTCTCTATCTGCAGTATTTAAAGTACAAATTTAATGACTTTTAAGACCTTTTTAAAACCTCTTTTTAAGTTTTACTCAATGCAGAAAGCTGCTGCTGTACTCAAACATAATGTGTCATAAAATGCTCTGATGACAAAAGATTTTTTATTGTTTTGTGAATGTATTACTATTTTTCCTTTGTTTTGTATTTAACTTATAATTCTTTGCTGTTTTGCTTTATTTTATATTGCATTGTTTGTACATAATATTATTAGGTCAATCATATTTATGTTTATTTTAGTTATTTCACTTTGCATTGTTATTGTGTTTTTATCTCTCTATATAAGCCCAGAGTAGGTTTCTTATTTTAATTTTTACTATTTTTCTCTGACTTGTATTTTACAAATGTGCAAATAAACAAATAAACTAATAAACTAATATATTATGAGACATACAATAATGGAAAAGTATGGAAAGTAATGATAAATAACATAAACTGAACAAATATAATAACGCTTAAACCACATTTAATGTCTAAGCTAACTCCTACATTTCCAGATATTTTAAGACATTTCTAGATCTTGAATATTAAAACTAAATTTAAGACTTTTTAAGGATCTGCAGTGAAGCTGTAAATGTCAAAAAGACCCCGAGTCAAATCTCATTTGGTACTTTTATGTTTTTGTTTTTTCCTGAGTCATGAGTGAGAGAGGCCATGACAGTGCAGATGTGCTCTGATTAGAAGCTCCGTTTTATTCTGTTTCATCTGCAGGAATCTCATTTAAACCAAACCGCTCTTCTCTCCCACCTGTACTTCTTTGGGTCACTGGGTGATTTGATGATCTCCGGGTCTCCCTGGTCGCCCGCAGCAGCAGTGGCTCCGCCTCCGTCTCCAGCAGCTACCTGCGTCTTGGCTTCCACTACTGGTGGTGGAGGCTCGCCTTGGTCTGGAGCCGACGCCTGGCCCGGCACGCTGCCGCCGCTCACTGACTTATTGGTCTGAGGCATTCTGACAGGAGTCTAGTGAAGGAACAGAGAGACAACAGCATGTTATTAGTCAATCAGGTAAAATATATAATATATATGACTGTTATGTTCAGGAGTCCATGCAGAGAATCTACTAAGGTTTAATACAGATATGGAAGAAGTATTCAGATCAGATAGTTAAAGTATTACAGTAAAAGTACTGCAGTATTCCCTCCTTCTTTCCTTCCTCCCTTCCCTCCTCCCTCCCTTCTTTCCTTCCTTCCATCCCTTCTTTCCTTCCTTCCATCCCTCCTTCCTCCCTTCCATCTGTCCTTCCTTCCTCCCTTCTTTCCTTCCTCCCATCCCTCTTTCCTTCCTTCCATCTGTCCGTCCTTCCTTCCTCCCTCCCTCCGTCCCTTTCTTCCATCCTCCCTCCCTTCCTTCCTCCCTTCCATCTGTCCTTCCTTCCATCAAATCTTTCCTTCCTTCCTCCCTGCCTCCCTTCTTTCCTTCCTCCAATCCCTCCTTCCTCCCTTCCATCTGTCCTTCCTTCCCCCCTTTCTTCCTCCCTGCCTCCCTTCCTTCCTTCCTTCCTTCCTTCCATCCCTACTTCCTCTCTTCCATCTGTCCTTCCCTCCTTTCTACCTTCTTTCCTTCCTTCCTTCCATCCCTCCTTCCTCCCTTCCATCTGTCCTTCCTTCCTTCTTCCCCCCCTGCCTCCCTTCCTTCCTTCTCTCCCATCCTCCCTTCCTTCAAGTATTTACAGATTAAAACAAACGGTGTTACTATGGGAACAAGTCTTATTAGTGTTGGCTTAGCTACACCGGCTTCGTTAGTTGTATATTAGCTTCCAGTAATCCGGTGTTACGGTGAAATCTGTTCCCGTATTTATGTCCTTCCTTCCCTTTAACCACAACCACTCCTCTTCTAAGGTAACCCAAACTTACCTTAACCCCTTCCAGTTTACTATAACTATTAAAAAAAGCTCCTAATGCGGGTGTGTTGCTATGGGAAACGCTATTTTAACAACAGGGTGCTTTTTTTTTTAGAAGGGGGTACAGAATTCACCGTTACACCGGTTAACAACGAATGGCTAACTCTAGCAGTTTCTCAGCCTTTAAAACACGTTTGTATTGGCTTTAAAGCTAAAACCGGCTATATATAAGCTCTAAAACATGACACCGCAGTGTTTTTAGTTTTTAAAACAGAGTAGATTTAAGTAAGAAGCTCACCTTTTGCTTCGGTGAGCTGGATGTTGGATGGTGAGGTGAAGAGTTTCAGAGCAGCAGCAGCCTCCGTCAGAGATAGAAGCCAGCCCAAACAAAGCATCTGATTGGCTGAGAGGCTTGTCAGTTACAATCAACGGAGCGTCTGATTGGTCGTCTGATTGGAGTCTTCTTTTTTTCTCCAATAAACTTTATTAACATTTCCGTAATATACAAAAAACTCTTGATACGAAAACATGTGCAATCTTTTTACAATACAAAGATATCTCCATTATAAATAAAATCTACAAGGCTATAGACATAAAAGGATATAATAAAAAATATATATAAAAAAGAAAAGAAAATACAAGGCACTTCATATCATTAAAAAAAAAAAAAACCTTCAAAAAACCAAAAATGTGATGTCACTGTACAAGAATAAAAAAGATGTTCAGTAGTTTCACAATCCATATTACAAAAACAACATGGCTCAACCTCACATCCAAACCTTTTCTTTAATGTTTCTGCTGCTGGATAATAGCCATTAATCATTTTAAATTGCAATTCTTTGGCTGAGTCTTCTTTTGTTGTTGGTGTTGTTGGCAGTTGGTGGATAGGTTTTATATGCATTACCGTCCCCGTCCGGATTATAGTAATAAAAAAATAAAAAAATAATAATTAAAAAGTATTTTTTTTTTAATTAAAAAAAATTAAAAATTAAAAATTAAAAATTAAAAATTAAAAATTAAAAATTAAAAAATTAAAAAATTAAAAAATTTAAAAAATTTAAAAAATAAAACATTAAAAAATTTAAAAAATTAAATATTAAAAAATTAAAAAATTAAAAAATTAAAAAATTAAAACATTAAAACATTAAAACATTAAAACATTAAAACATTAAAATTTTAAAAATTAAGAAAATTAAGAAAATTTAAAAAATAATATTTAAAAAGTAAAAAGTAAAAAGTAAAAAAATAAAAATAAAAATACAAATACAATTTAATACTCTACTGTTTAAATAACATGTAATACTCTACTGTTTAAATAACATAAATCAATCAAAATTAAATAATGGTTGTTTAAAGTGAAATTCAGAGTGCAACGCTCTAGTAACATAGAACACACACAATGAAGAAAATAATAATAAGATAAGATAAGATAAAACAAGATAAGATAAGATAAGATTAGATAAAATAAGATAATCCTTTATTAGTCTCATGATGCTGGAATTATTATTGCAACAGCACAGTGTATAGTAAAAATAGAAGAGTGCCAATAAACAATAATAAAAAACAATAAATAATAAGTAAGTGCAAAAGCAATAAAAACAATAGCAGTAAAAATATAGTACTACACTGCACAGTTGAACTGAAAGCAGTAGTATACCTTAAATACTAGTATTGCATAGTAGTGAACATTAAAAGTACAGTGTGAGGTGTACTGGGAGCAGTGCTGATTGTACAGTCTGAGAATGAAAAGTACATCATGAATAAAAAGAGTGTGGGGTCTCAGATGGTGAGGAAGGCTGTTCCACTAGCATGATGCAGCAGAGCAGACGGCTCCATCTCCTGGAGGATCAAGCTGCTGTCAGATCTGAGAGGATGAGGTTTGTTTCACTGGTCTGTGTTTGTATTCATAGTTGTGTGTTGCAGAGTTTATGTTGCTCTTTTGCTCAGAACTCTTTTAACCCTTAAACAGGCGACGTGCACCAGCAGATACAGACTCTTTAACACTCTGTTAGGACTGTGATTGGTTAAAGTGGTTGTTTAGTTGTATTTACCTTGAATTGGGAGAACTGGATTGGTAGAATTGAAGCTTTTGGTCGGTCTATACTTTGATAGAAACGATAAAATCAGTTTAGAAACTACTATTAATGTGCAGGGAAAGCCATAATGTATCACCTCTTATTCAATTGTTGACCATTATGAGCATTTTTATACCTTAAAAGGGCAACATATCCTGCAGGAGATATAACTAAAATTCTAAATGCATCAAAATTAACATCAAATTATTTTTCACTCCTGCCTGTCTAAGGGTTAAAAAAAAGCGATTTTAATCACAATGAGATCTTCTTTCTGGTTAAATAAAGGAAAAAGAAACAAAAAGGAGCATGCATCAGAAATCTAAACTAAGGTGCTGTTATAATAATTATAATTATAATAATAATAATGATACTAAAATCAGGCGTCTCCTTTCAGCTTCATATTTCTGACAGTAAATCATTTAATCATCTAATCTTTCGTCTTGTCCACAATAGTTGCACCTTCTCATATCATGTTTCCTTGTTTTATGGAGTTTATTATTCAGTCTGAACCTGATATGATTGTCTCTTCTCTCCTGTTGCTTTCTGTATATCACTTTATCTCCAGTTTCACTCTGAACACTGTAAAACCAGCGTCTCCCTTCCTCTCTTCCTTCTACTGCTTCTGTATCTCTTCTTAGTTATACTCGTCTTACCTGCTGTCCTTTTTTTATGACTTCTTTTGCAGCTTTTGTCTGATGCTTTGTTTCCTTTTCTACCAACATGTGCTGAGTCTCATCATTTGAATTATAAATGTTGTTTGTTGTATCTGTCAGAATATCCGCTTTGCTCTCTGACTGACTGTAACTTAAACTGACTGATGATGATGATGATGAACTCCACTCTGAACAACTTGCTTCTTCTCTCTATTATACTGCTAACTGTGATAAACCATCACTGACTCTTTGTTTTCCTACTTTCAGGTTAAACTCTGCAGACGCTGTTTTTTTAATTAACTGAATCATTTGAAGCATGTGTGCAGATCTGAATGAAACTGTAGTCAACACTTTCAGTATCAACCTTAATTGATGTGAAGGCTGTTAGTAAAGTCTTTATAAATCAATAACCACAAAGTACAAAAGTGACTGATTTAATACAGAACATGATTAAAACATGCAAAACATTGAGCATAGCATTAGTTAAGGTGAGCCAACTACATATAGGTAATCTGAAAGGAAGGAAGGAAGGATGGAATGAAGGAAGGAAGGATGGATGGAAGGAAGGAAGGAAGGAAGGAAGGAAGGAAGGAAGGAAGGAAGGATGGAAGGTAGGAAGAAAGGAAGGAAGGAAGGAAGGAAGGAAGGATGGAAGGAAGGAAGGAAGGAAGGAAGGAAGGATGGAAGGAAGAAGGAAGGATGGATGGAAGGAAGGAAGGAAGGAAGGAAGGAAGGAAGGAAGGAAGGAAGGAAGGAAGGAAGGAAGGATGGATGGAAGGAAGGAAGGATGGATGGAAGGAAGGAAGGAAGGAAGGAAGGAAGGAAGGAAGGAAGGAAGGAAGGATGAAAGGAAGGAAGGAAGGTAGGAAGAAAGGAAGGAAGGAAGGAAGGATGGAAGGAAGAAGGAAGGAAGGATGAAAGGAAGGAAGGTAGGAAGAAAGGAAGGAAGGAAGGAAGGATGAAAGGAAGGAAGGAAGGAAGGAAGGAAGGAAGGAAGGAAGGAAGGAAGGAAGGAAGGAAGGAAGGTAGGAAGGAAGGAAGGAAGGAAGGAAGATGAAAAAATGAAAGTCAACTTCAAAAATGACTCCAATATAACTACTGCTAATGGCTTTAATGGGGCAGTTTCCTTTTTTTAACTAAATTGGTCTTGAGCCATTTTTGTTTACAGCAGCTTTCCAGTCGATTAGATATAATGTGCAACCATCTTAATCTTTAACTTAATCTGCTTTTCTCTTGTTTTTATCGCAATTTAAATACAATCTTAATGTCTTTTTAATGTCATTTTAATGTCTTATTTTCAATGTATTCATATGTTCTTGTAAAGCACTCTGATTGCCTCGTGTCTGAATGGTGATATATAAATAAAATCACATTTCTTTGACTGAATTAGAGGTGAAACTATTACATTTATGTGACACTGACAAACAATCCGACACATGTTATGATTAAAGATTGTGATTATTTTTTATTATACTAAATTGCATCTATAATATACAAACATTCACAATATTTTTTTGTACAATCACTTTGTGCTTCTCCCCCGTACAGGAGTGAACTGTAAGACAACAAGTTTACATAAACTCTCTATATAATTTGTCCATGGTATACACAGCATAAAAATAAATTCATACTCAACAACAGTATCATTTCTAATTCTATAATTTACAAATTCACTTAGAAAATAATCATATGAAGACAATGTCAATATTATTGTATGTTTTTTTTTTTTATCAATATGAAGACACATGGTGGGGAGTTACACACAGAAACGTGCGCTGTTGTAGCTATAACAATTTGGCAGGATATTGTTGGTTTTTTTTCTACCTTTGTAATATTTAATAATAATAATAATAATAAATGCACATTATTTTTTCCTCCTCCTCCTCGTCTTCCCTTTTTTTTCTTCTTCTTGAAGTCTTTCATATACACACACACGTGTACTGTATCTCAGCTGACATGATGACATCGTCCAAAAATATCACACTTCCGTCAAAGATACTGTACACAAACACAAAAAACCCTCACAACTGAACACGCAATAAATATCATGATAACCATATGCAACGATAGAACGTGTTGGCTCTAATATCACACACACACACACACACACACGCACACACACACACACACACACACACACACACGCACGCACACACACACGTTCATGAAGGAAACACTGCGAACATGACGGCTACATGACTACACCTGCTAAAAAGGGAGGGGAGGTTAAATAACCACGTGGTCTTCACTCATCATCAGCCCTGCTCACGTGTGTGTGTGAGTAGAAAACACTCAGTATGGCGTCGGATTGTATCGGCCGGTGCAAAAAGCTAAAAGCCACCATGAAGCAGGGCTGCAGCGCTCAGCGGCAGTCTGGGTCGAGTCTCATGGCAGTCTGATCTGGGTCTTTGTTATCTGCAGGGGTTTTTTGTTCCAGTTTGGTTTCTGAGCTTTTGAAACACTAAAAACCTCATTTATTTTGGAGCAAGAAACGAAAATCCCAAATGAAAATGTCTGTAGCTCCTGAACCACAGTGACCATGTGCATTGATAAGGTCTTCCCTGGAAGAAAACCTCCCAAAGTTACTTATTAAAGAGTCAGAAATACTCCAGCTGATACAGAAACAGAGCACATGGTCTCTTTTTGATCATCTGTGTAAAATAAAAATGTGTTTTCAAATTTCTTAAAAGGCCTGTGTCTTTGTCTGTAAGGGTGAAAGGCAGTACGGAGCTGTAAACTAAACACTAGTGACCACTAGGCCTGGGTATCAGTACTTGATACCTGAAATAAATCGATACCAAGTAGTATGGAAGTCCTGTACCTGTAATTGATCCTTTTTGCACCCAGAGATAGAAAATATGACTATTTGTATGGACTTGCTCACAGCCAAACCTGTATCTATAGCAACCATAGAACAACCTGTATCTATAGCAACCATAGAACAACCTGTATCTATAGCAAACATAGAACAACCTGTATCTATAGCGACCATAGAACAACCTGTATCTATAGCAAACATAGAACAACCTGTATCTATAGCAACCATAGAACAACCTGTATCTATAGCAACCATAGAACAACCTGTATCTATAGCAACCATAATGCAATCTGATGGTCTGTCTGTGCATTACATACCTCATACAAATGGTAAAGATTGACCTAAAAGTTAAATGGGTTCAATAGATTTTAGTTTTTGAGCAGATGTCATAACACAAAGTGACCTCTACCAAACGGTTGAGCGGACCTATAAAGGGTTAAGCGATACTGAACCCTAACAGTCAACACCTGCCTCACATTTGAAGACAATAGCACTCACACAAAAAGTGAAAAAGTCCAAGGCGGATTTCCAAAAAAAGGGACATTTAAGGACTATTGTATAAAAAATGGTGTCTTCCTGATTACAGCAAAACCACAAGTTAATGAAATTAATGGCAAAGTACCAGTGAGCCATTAAAAACTAGTGAGCGAACACAAAAAAAGGAGCTTTAGTCGTGACGTCAGAATGTCAGAAGGTTTTTGTTTTTTTATCTCTTAATTTCGAAATCGACCATCAGTGGACGTGTTTGTGTGTCAAAGTGAGAAATGGAACCAGCTAAATATTCATCAGGTTTCACCATCTGTCACAGCTCAAAAATCATCAATCACAAGAACACGATTGATGTGTTGTCAGCAGTACATATTACCATACCACCAGACACAGATGATTCATTAACCTCCTGAGACCCAAGCTTTTATTTGGCATGCATTTTAAATGTCTCCTAGATATCTGGGAGTAGTCTTCGTCTTTGAACAGGACGTAGATTTTGAAATAAATAATGCCCTCATATGGGGGGACAATGGGTTTACACCAATGATAATAAAGTCCCAATGTCCTCAAATGTCTTGATTAGCAGTTTCGTAGCTTGTTGTTTTCACTTAAGTTAGTCAAATTTGTATCAAACTACAGACTTTATTAAGCATAAATAAACCTGCCGTCTCATTTTCACACTGATTTTTACACTGTAATGTGCTTTTGCGACCACTAGGTGGCTCAGAAACGTGTGTACGAATGAGGATGACGGGTCAAAGTTAAGCAGAATGAAGTAAAAGGTCCAGTAAACCTAAAATGTAATGAGGACGCAGGGTTGCAGGAGGTTAAAGACAGTCAAACTGGAGGTTTTAGAGGTGTAGTGCTCAGGTAATAGCTGATTAAGAATATCATAAATGAGTATAGTATAATGAAAATGAAGCAGTGTACCTTCACAGCACCTGCAATCTGTTTCTCTTTTACATTAATTATAGCTGTGGTCAAAAAGGTCCTACTTTATAGTCCCAGCACATCGTTCCCTCAGCGATTATCAGATTCCCTTTGTTCAAATGATCTTTCTGCTCATTTCAGGAAGTCTCTGAGTAGGGAATAAAAAACCCAGACACTTCCAGTCTGAGTCTAGTTATCTTCAGCATATTACACAGGATGTCATTAAATCCGCCTGCAAGCAAGCACTCACAAAAACATGATGCGATATATACTTTCCAACAGCTGGAACGACAGCGGATATTTTGACACTTCCTGTCATGTATAAGCGCCGTCGCTGTAGAGGAGAAAACACGTCGTCTCCTGTGAAAGAGTGAAAGAGTGTGAGCGGTGGTAGAAAGATCTGACTCAGGTGGTGTGAACGAGGCTCGACAGCAGAGCAGACGTCTCACCTGGGAGAGAAGAAGAGACGTCTCGTTGAATTATATCAAGACGTTTCACCAGTTTGCTTCATCTGGTTTTATCTTATTATTATTTTCCCATTTTAACGCTCCTTTTAGCTCTGGTTTGGTCTCCACCAGCTGCTAAATGTTCCACTTTCTTCACCAGCTAGTCTCTAACTTTGTCTGTTTTCTGCTGGAAACACTGCGGCTGAACCATAACATTTAAGTTTCAAGACTCTAAAGCTGCTAAGTTTTATCTTCTTATTATTTTCCCATTTTCACGCTGCTTTTAGCTCTGGTTGGGTCTCCACCAGCTGCTATTATTTAAATACAGCATGCAATCTTGTTGAATTATATCAGGATATTTTACTAGTTTGCTCTGCCTGGTTTTACGTTTTAAGACTCTAAAGCTGCAAGGTTTCATTTTATTATTATTTTCCCATTTTAACACTCTTTTTTTAAGCTGTGGTTTGGTCTCCACCAGCTGCTCAATGTTCCACTTTCTTCACCAACTAGTCTCTAATTTTGTGTAATTTCTGCTGGAAACACTGAGGCTAAAACATTATAATCTAGCTGAACCCAATTATATTAAGTTTTCTTTAATTTATGACACATAAAAGTTTTAAATCATCACATTTGCGAAGCTGCAATTAACAAACATTTGACTTCTTTTGCTTAAATCAAAATAGTTGATTGATTTTCAGTCAATTTAAACTTTCCTCGACTGTACGTTCGTTGTTGTAATTCTTGTTTTTTTTGTAATGTTAAGTCTTGTTATCGCTATCTGTTATCTTGTGTATAATATTATTTTTGAGAGTCCAGACAGGAAATATGCCACTAAAACTTCAAACTAAAAGCAGCTGACCTGTTGTTAAAGATGCTGGATTTCATCTTGAATTGAATTTGTGCTCGCTCAGGGGTTTTTGTTATTAAATATTTATGACTCATATAAACAAATATACATATAAAACAAACACATTCTCACATTAGGGCGTCTAAGTGCACACCAAAACTATAATTATATTGTTTATATTATAATAAGCCAAAAAAACAAGAAAAATAGGTGTTTTTCTCATAAATCTGACCTTTTTAAATACTAAATATAATCTCTAATAACTAAGATTTCTGTCATAATTACAAGATCTTTATCTCATAATTAATATCTATGAATATTGTAAAGATGAGCACTATATAAGTACATCATAGTTATAATTATGAGATATGCAGAAATCATAATTATGACCAAACAGAAACAAAAATATGATATTAATTTAAAAACTACTTGCTTGGTCCCGTTCTGATGTTTGTTAATGACAGTGCAACACGAGCGCTCTTATTATTACTATTACTATAGTTCTCTACTTTGATTTGTCTCATCGTCATCCAACGACACTAATAATACAAATGGACCCTGTTAAAACATCACAGGAGGCTCTCTCTCTCACTCTCTCTCTCTCTCTTTCTCTTTCTTTCTCTCCCTCTTTTTTAACGTTGTGCTGTTTAAAAACCGCTTCAGAGCAGCATTAGCAAGAATACTCAGTCTGGTTTTTTGTACTTGGACGTTATTTCAGTCTCGGACTCGACCCGATAATCTTTGACTCTTAATGATTTTCGGCTGCAGCCCTGCCCGGGAGTTGTGCATTGGTGGTGTAGCCCTAAAGCATCTTTCAAGCCAAAAACAGCACTAAGTAAGGCCAATAACAGTTAAGGTTGGGCTATAGGCATATTGTATTAGGAGTGGGTTCACTATCACTAGCTATCTGAGAAGCAGCCTAATCGGATGTTTCGTCGGATGAGCGACTGCGACTGTAAACGTGTGAACATGAGCAGCAGCAGCAGCAGGAGGAGGTGTGAGTTTTTCTCGTTGTGCTACACATTGAGAGGAGAGGCAGTGCTGTGCTTACCTGTGGACCGACCTGCTTCCTGCTCCTGACAGGACGCTCACACAAAAACATAATTTGGCGTGTTTAATCTACGGGTGGTATACAACCTGAAACGTGTGCGTCCAGAGACCTTTTGGTACAACCGTGTTCAGTGTCACATGATTAGACGTTCAGACAAGGGTCTTCTGTATACTTGGGGTTCAGCTAGGAACATGCTTCTCAATGTCAACATGCTTCACACACCAGCAACATAAAACACGCATCAGAACACCTGCACACACTGATTTCGTCCTACTTTCGAGCACTCATGAGCTTCAAGTACTTGCCAATGTGTGCTGCATGTAAGCAACAGCTGTTTTCTTTTAAATGTGCTCCGATTTGGGCTTTTAGACTAATGCATTCATTTTAAACCTGCAGCCTAACAGTCAGTTGGATCATTTAATCAGCTTATTTGACGTACTCAGTACCTAAATCGATACCAAGTAGTATTGAAACGTCTCCCGTTAAACAATACCTGCAATCGATCCTTTTTGCACCCAGTCAATCAATGCAAGCGTTGTTCGATTTAATGTGACATGTGATTGGCCCACTGCCACAGCAGCTACAGCCCGTCTGTGGTGCTGAAAGACAGAGCACTAAATGTGGAATGGGTATCGAATGAGGTACTCAGTTAGTGTCACTTTGAGTGAGTACTTGGACTGGTGCTGGCATTGTAACTTTTTAAATGATACGCAGCCTTTAATAGGACCACACAATGTGTTGTTCAGACCTACATTTACACCAACGACTGTTTCTCTATGTAGAGACTTTTATATGTATGCAGAAGGTTTAAGGCCCGCTCACACCTGCATTTAAAATAGCTAAATCTTACATTAAATAAGTTATTAGTACTATTATGTTAAAAGCTTTTGTATTGGGTTCAAATTTGCATCAATGTAGAAACTATCACAGCTTTCCGGAGCACAAACAGCTCCACAAAATAGGGAATATTTTCAATGGTACAAATGTGTAGGCACAAAGAGAGAGAGCCTCTGTGACTGATGGTGCGTTACAATTGTACTCGGACATCAGTTTTTTCGAGTTTCCAGACATAAAATTTCAACTGAGTGAAAGTCAGATTTCCAACTCGGATGGTTGATTGAACCTCACCAGCCTCGACCTCGAAATCCAAGATCAACAGTGTGACAGTTGTAGTAATATCCTGTTTATAAGCAGTTTTATCGTATTAGTGTCACATTAAATCAGTCGTACACACAGCGATGTCCAACTTCTATCTGTGGACGGGTTGCTATGCTGTTTATATGAGCAAAATACAGCGAAATGCGTTTTTATCATCAGGTGTTTCTATCAATCGTTAACCAGGCTAGAACTGGTTTTCTGGCTGGGTGCGATGTCATTCCCAGCTCCGACTTCCAACTTCCGAAGTTGGGTTAGGCCATAGCATGTTCCTAGCTGGACAGCAAGTTACAACGATTCACCGACTAGCTGTACCAGTAGTCACGTCGTCGCCAAACCTCCTAACAATGTGACCAGCCTTTATTTTCCTTCTCAGACTCCTGTATCTGGTTTTAACACTGCTTAATAAACTGGCTTTTTTCGGCTCGTAGCGACATATTCAACATGGTTTGGCAACCTTCTCAAACACGCCAAGTTAGATTTTGTTCGGAGTTCACTGCTGCCCTTACTGCTCTGTCCACAGATGGACCGACCTCGGATACTCAGGGTTTGGGGATGGGGGATGGGGGAGGATGGGGGGTGCGGAGGAGGATGAAACTACAGCTATATAAATGTTAGTTAGCAGAAACCGCAGTAGGCAGTAGTAGTGATTATTGACTGCTCACAAACATGGACTGAAGCAGGAGGGAGTTGGTTTGAGGAATGTTACATCTGTTTTTTTTGTTTTCTTTTTTCTTTTTCTCGAGAGCTTTTGGGGGAGCGGACGAGACGACAGCAGCGGGGGGGTTGAGGGGGGGTCGGGGGGTGACGGACGATCAGCAGCACTTCTGAGGTAGCTGAGGAGGCTTGTCGGTCAGTCTGGTGGTCTTGGTACCGGGAGCCACTGGCGCCTCGACGTCCACCCGCTCCGACATCTTCACGCAGATGATGTCCACCAGGCGCTCGAAGACCTGCCGCACGTTGATGTTCTCCTTTGCGCTGGCCTCGTAGTACTCAAAGCCTGCGGGAGGAAACACAGGAGACAGGAAGGTGACGATACGAAGACGCTTTTGTGAAGTTCAGGTTGATGAAGTAGTTTTAGTTTAGTTTTTAACCCTTTGTAGGTCTGCTCAACCGAACTTTCAGGTCAATCTTTAGCACTTGTATGAGGTATGTAATGCACAGACAGACCATCAGATTGTGTTATGGTTGCTATAGATACATTGTTATGGTTACTATAGATACAGGTTGTTCTATGGTTGCTATAGATACAGGTTGTGCTTTAGTGTATAAACGAAGAATAACACAAATCACTGCTGACATCAGAGATCCTGCTGGAGACATTTTTGAAGTTGACTTTCATGTTTTCATCTTGTACATGAACAGAATGAGTCTCTAACATGATTTTAAATAAAAGTTTAGAACAAATGAGGTGTGAATGAGTCTGTAGAGGCTGTAAAACATCATATTTAGGCTCAATGAGAAAGAAAATCCATGTTTTGTGTTGTCATGGCAACAATGAGGTAAGAAAAGCACAAAAAAAGGTTTTAATAGCACTCACTTTGTGTGACCTACAAAGGGTAATTTTGAGGAATTGACTAGTTTTAGTGTAGTTTTTATGTAGTTTGAGTGTTTCAGGTATTAGGAGGAAAGCCTTGATTAGTAGAAGCTGTAAAGGATGAAATAATGCTGACACTGTGTTTGTGTTCTCCCTACTGGTACTAGCCCGTTATCTCAACAAGTCACACTGAACACTATACAGTAACAATGGAGACAATGAAAACGGGATGCATTCTGCTTTAATATGTGACCAGCATGGATTCATTCAAGATGTGGAATATTTTATTTTAGCAGCATTATTAAAGTCCCTACAGTCCTTTGTGCAGTGTGTGTGTGTGTGTGTGTGTGTGTGTGTGTGTGTGTGTGAGTGTGTGTGTGAGTGTGAGTGTGTGTTTGTTTAGCTAAATGTCACTAAAGTAGAGTTCAGTCTGGTTCAGGATATTTTACACATAGATTACAAACTGCTTCTATAGCATGTGAGTATTTATATTATGAAATTAAAATGTATTTATTTGAAGAAGTCTGTCACTTAGGCCTTTATTTGTTATTTATTTAGTTATTCATTGTTCTTCTTTATTTATTTATTATTTATGAACTGGAGTGACTGGTTGCTTGTACATTCTATGTTGATTCTATCGTATATTCTGTCAATAAAGAATAAAATAAATAAATAAAACATTGCAAACTAAGTGTTTACAGCAGGTTGAAGCCCTGAGTTTCGTCATACAGGCCACATTTCTACGTATATTCACCTTAAAATGTCTGAACTTTATAAATAACAGAAACCCACTAAAAGCAGAGTATGTCTTCTTTATTATAAATAACAGAAATAAGATCCTGGAACTGAAAGAACTAGTTAAACTGGACTTTCAGTGAGTTAATTTAATTAGTTTTGTGTTTAACATCTATATTTTAAACCTCCTATTTAAACTTCACAGCGCTGGATTTTCTGCTGTGTTATTTAACTAATCTAGTATCACTGCCTGAACACTTGTAACACAGTTTTGGGCTTTTAAAGATTGTTTTCATGACTTAAGTCGGGTGTGGTTTTAGTTATTCCAGCCTCTCGAGGTGTGTTTGCAGTATTTAGACTCTTCTTCCCACTTCACAAATATCTCAAACACGATAAGATATTTTAAGCTGTTTAAATATCATGTTTCACCTCACAGAGATCCAGGCTGGATGAAAGGACTCAGACATCTGGCAGAACTTCACTCGCTTCTCACAGCGTCTTTAACTTAACTCCCTGAACAACTCTTATTTTAGTCTGAGTTTAATCTGCAGCCTGCAGCGTGTTTATTTATACAGGACTCATATCTTGGTAAAATAGCTTCCAGCAGTGGAGCTAAAACCAGTATGGTGCATTTTCTCATTAGATCATGTCATTTTCCCCCGAGCAAAAGGAACACACACACACACACACACACACACACACACACACACACACACACACACACACACACACACCCGGGAGGGGAAAGTCATTTTCTCCTGTAGTTGAACTGGTTAATAGTTCATCTCCTGTTTCACAAAGTACAGCTGAACACTGGAGAGAGAAAGTAACACCATGACAGTGCAAAGTGTTACTGTAGTACAGTTTGAGGTACTTGTACTTTACTGTAGTACAGTTTGAGGTACTTGTATTTGCTGTAGTACAATTTGAGGTACTTGTACTTTACTGTAGTATAGTTTGAGGTATTTGTACTTCACTGTAGTACAGTTTGAGGTACTTGTACTTTACTGTAGTATTTCCATGTGATGCTACTTTCTACATCTCAGAGGGAAATATTGTACTTTCTACTCCACTACATTTATTTGACACAATGGATAAAATAACAAGCTTTTAAAATACAACACATTGTTAAAGATGAAACCAAAAAGCAGTGTGTAGTCGGCTCACATCTCAGATGTCTATGAGTTGTTAACAGCTCCACCAAATAGGGATTTTTCCCTCTAAACTTCTCACATGCTTTCATTTCAAGAAATGTTCAAATGATCCAATATTTCAGCAAAAATCAAAGATTAGAGAAAAAGTCCAAAAACTGAGCACACATTTGTGTATCAGAAATTGCTCTAACACTGATGCTTCACTATTAATAATCTAATGATGTCATAATAATAATATATCAGTCAGAGGACCAAACCACTACTTTTACTGTAATACTGCATACTACATCACTATAATACTGCAGTACTTTTACTGTAATACTGCAGTACTTTTACTGTAATACTGCATACTACATCACTCATAATACTGCAGTACTTTTACTGTAATACTGCAGTACTTTTACTGTAATACTGCATACTACATCACTCATAATACTGCAGTACTTTTACTTAAGTGGTAGACAAGTGATTGATCATCCAAATCGAATCTCACCTAATTGATCTGCGAGGTGTTTTCCTTTCTCTAGAGGAACGATTCTCTCCTCGTCCATGTCACACTTGTTGCCCACCATGATCACCTGGGCGTTGTCCCACGAGTACGTCTTAATCTGGGTGGCCCTGCGACACACACACACACACACACACACACACACACACACACACACACACACAGCAGCATAAATCATCAGTGGTTATTAACTAGAGTCTGAATGAAGCTCCGAGCCAATCACATACCAGTCCTGGACGGCGTTGAATGACTCCTCGTTGGTGATGTCATACATGAGAATGAAGCCCATGGCGCCGCGGTAGTAAGCCGTGGTGATGGTGCGGTAACGCTCCTGTCCTGCTGTGTCCTGCAACCAAAAACACAAACATCTGCTTTATTTACTCATCTTTAGAAACCCGCCACTGCTGAACCTTTCATATGCTCGGTTACTCACTGTTCAAGTCACTAGAACTGAAATATTGTGGTTTTTTTCAAGTGTTTAGACCCAAAAACACATATTCCAAGAGGACATCCAGACAATTTTTATTAATTCTGTTAGTTTCTGTATTATTGTGGCCAAACATTTCTCATATGTTGTCTGACATGGATTTCTTTTGTCATCATGTTGCTTTGGTGGCAGATAACTGTGACTGTTTGAGCCAATATGTCACTTCCGAGTCCGAATTTCTTTAAATCAGAGGACTGACAACTAGAGAGTGATCCGTTATTCAGGCACTTGCAAGTAGAGCATACTGCAGTCGGATTTTATGTGTCAGTGACACAAGGGTTGGCAAGATAGTTTTAAAAGCAGCATCAGGTTTGTTAAAATGTACATTTAGTATTTTTGTTGGTTTTATATCATTTGAAATGACATTTGCACCATTTTTTACCAAAAGTAAGACTGAATGCTCCTGAAAATGTCAAATGGTGTAACCACAAAAGAATGATACATATTACATATTTTATCCTCCTAGAGAGAAAGAAAGAAAGGAGGAGGGAAAGATAAAGGAGGAAGAAGAGAAAGAAAGAAAGAAAGGATGAAGAGGAGAAAGAAAGGAGGAAGAGGAGAAAGAAAGAAAGGAGGAAGAGGAGAAAGAAAGGAGGAAGAGGAGAAATAAAGAAAGCTGTCAGTTTCCTGATCTCCATGGTTACCAGAGTAAATGTAATATTTAGAACAATTGTATTCCATTACCCTTATTTAATATAAAGTTATAATGTAAGATCATGCCAAACTAGTTGATATGGTGTTTTATTGACAATTTACTGTTTTTAAGCAAGTTGAATTATTTGGTACAAAGTTTTTATGGTTACACCACTTAGACATTTTTGCCATAATCCTCTAATATATTCTCTCTAAATGGATTAAAAGCAGAAAGTTGATGCTGGGTCCACAAAAAAAGAATGTGTGCAAGTTATTCATACGTTTATTTTCACATTTTAACCCTTTAAATTTAAACTCTACCACATGGACACTAAAGAAACCATCACTGACCCATTTACGTTCATACATGACAGAATAGCTTGGACACCTGCAGTACACACGTCACTCCTCCCAGCAGGCCTTCGTTGTATGGCTCTAAGCCAAGTTAAGAATGGACATGAACAGAAGGATGAGTGCTCTCTACATCAGCTGTGTAAACAACTCAAGCTGTGCGGCTGTGACCTCAATGGAATTTTGAAAGAAATGTTTTTGCATTTTCCTAAAACCACTTTGTTAGGTTTAAGGTGTGAAATAATGTTGCAGGAAGTCAGCAGCAATGACCCGTGTTATAGTCATAGATGTATTATAGGAACTGGATACCGGATTTAACCCTCCTGTTGTCCTCGAGTCAAGGAAGGAAGGGAGGAAGAAGGAAGGAAGGGAGGAAGAAGGAAGGAAAAGAGGAAGGAAGGAAGGAAGGAAGGAAGGGAGGAAGGAAGGAAGGAAGGGAGGAAGGAAGGTAGGAGGGAGGGAGGAAAGGAGGAATGGAGAAAGGAAGATGGAAGGAAAGGAGGGAGGAAGGAAAGAGGGAAGGGAGGAAGCAAAGGAAGGAAGGACGGAGGAAAAAAGGAAGGAAGGAAGGGAGGAGGGAGGGAGGGAGGGAGGAAGGGAGGAAGGAAGAAGGAAGGAAGGAAGGAAGGGGGGGAGGGAGGAAGAAGGAAGGAAAGGAGGAAGGGAGGAAGGAAGAAGGAAGGAAAGGAGGGAAGAAGGAAAGAGGGAAGGGAGGAAGCAAAGGAAGGAAGGAAGGACGGAGGAAAGAAGGAACAGTCAAAACAGACGGGGTCAATTTGACAGAAAGATGTTCCTGCTGCTGTTCCTTCGAATTAAAGTTTCTCACCTGGTGTATAAACTGAAAAAGTTATGAATATATGCAGTAAGTGTTTCTCCTGCTCAGTATACGAAGTCAGGACTTTTGTGATGCAGCACAACAATCTAGCAGAGCAGCATCATCAGACCTGCATCCTCATGCCTGCACGGTGGTCTTTTCCTGTTGCTGCTTTTAGTCTTTGAAGCTGCTTCTAAATGAGCTAACGTGACCAAACTCTTCATAATGAAGCAACATGTCTCCCAGTGCAGCAGTCTGACTCGCTGATGTGTTTTTAATTGCATTTGGACAACAGAGGAGGTCTGCAGCACTTGTTAGTCACTCAGTTCATTGTTATTTTGTTGTTTGGTTCTGCACATGAGGTTTGTTAACAATAAGATAAACATAGAAAATCGACAGCGTTTTTCCTTTCAGAGCTGATAGAGCAGCAACACTAAAAATCACCTGCAGCCGGACATTATTAAACAGACATTCATAAAACTGTTGGCAGGATTCCTCCAACTGCAAACAAGCTCAATTATCGCTCTTTGCATCATTCATTTGTAATCCATGAAGGTTTTATATGTGCAAAACTTTCCCAGAGCCTAAAAAAACAGGCTTTAAGTTGGTGCCACAATCTCAACATAAACTAGTAAACTACGACTATGGACATATTACATAATCATTAAGGCAAATATACTAAATGGACATTATTTGCACATTTGAAAGATGCATGCCTCAGTGTGCTGCGTTAGTAGATCAGCTTGCACATTTTTTGCGGGTGATGTCAAGTTTGCACACATTTCTACACACGCAGACCTTTAGTAAATCAGGCCCTAAATGTACAGTTTCTGTGTCAGAGTCTGATGGTAAATGGTATATAGACTGTACTTATATAGCGCTTTTCTAGTCGTTATGACCACAAAAAGCGCTTTTACACTACACATCTCATTCACCCATTCACACACATTCATACACTGATGGCAGGAGCTACCACGCAGGGAGCCAACCTGCTCATCAGGAGGAAACTAACCATTCACACACCATTGGAGCAGCAACAGGAGCAATTTGGGGTTGAGTATCTTCCCCAGAGACACATTAACATGTGGACTGGAGGAGCCGGGAAGCGAACTGCTGATCTTCCAATTGGTGGACGACCTGCTCTACCTCCTGAGCCACAGCCGACCCCAGTCTGATCAATATGACATGTTTTAAAAATGCTGATTGTTTACGTTAAATCACAAGTCTCCACCACACCTGCACCATGGACAGACTGCCACTCCTAACAAGATTATACAGGGTTTCCATAAAGTCTACAATTTAACACATTTATTACAAAAGCAAATGAATAGACAAATCTGTGGAAATGTAATCATTTAATACACCTCTATATGGGCTCCATTAGATGCACAAAGCATCAAGACGGTACTGGATTTCATCAATGGCATCAGTGATGTTTAGCTTCAGGTCGTCTTGTATCTTTGTTCTAGACCAGGCGGGGAGTTCCGGTCCTCTGAAATGAGGCCAACGCGGAGGTAACTTAAAACTGCATTCTATCAAAAGGCCACCAGGGGGCGACCGTTTTGGTGTCAAAAGGACTTCAGAAATGGACGTAACATCCGTGACGTCACCCATTGGTTTGTGGACTGCTACTCGGAAGCCAATAGTATCGGATCTGAGCAGCGCCATCTTGAAAATTTCAGGTGCATGCTGGGAAAAATAAAAACACAGATTCTACTTATATGGGCATCAGGAGGAGCATGAGGCGCCCTCCTGAACCTGTGAACCAATCAACCTGTCAATCACGACGTAGCCACACCCTAATGCATACCCTGCTTTATCGTCACATATAAAATCAGGGAGGCCAAAATGTCCCAAATGAACATCATACTGCATTGAAGAAGGCTTTAAACTAGCGATTGAGACCATAAACACATTTTGAAAACGTTTACTGAGGTTAGAAATCAAGTGAGAAGTTGGTGAATTCTCCATTGACTTGTATAGAGACGGAAGTCCTTTTGACACCAAAACGGTCGCCCCCTGGTGGCCTTTTGATAGAATGCAGTTTTAAGTTACTTCCACGTTGGCCTCATTTCAGAGGACCGGAACTCCCCGCCTGGTTTAGACAAATAATACTTGTTAGTATATCAGTTCATTGTTGCTTTGGTTCCAAATAAATTGCAGCAAATCTGATGTTTTGTTGACCCATCAACCCCAATTTCCTCCCTATACGTGGACTTTATCGCTCTGTGATAATGTCGCTTTCATCCCTTTTTCATCACTCAGACTCATTCTCTCCCTGCTGAAGATGATCCGAGCTGATACTGTTGAACAAGAAAAACATTTTACACGCAGCTCAAAGTGTGCAGAACACCAGCTGATTTCCACACTTGATGATATAATAAATAAAAACATCAGTGACACAGCTTTGGATGTGTGCTGCTGATCAGTTATGGAGACTTTCACTGCTGTCAGAGTGTGAATATCTCCTCCTTTCATCTTCCAGCTCGACTCGTTTCAGCCTCGTCTCCTCTTAAATCTTCTCTTCCTTCCTTCCTTCCTTCCTTCCTTCCTTCCTTCCTTCCTTCCTTCCTTCCTTCCATCCATCCATCCTTCCTTTCATCTTGTATTCCTGTCTTCTCTTCCTTCCTTCCTTCTTTCCTTCCTTCCATCCATCCATCCATCCATCCATCCCTCCTTCCTTCCTTCCTTCCTTCCTTCCTTCCTTCATTCATCCATCCTTCCTTCCTTCCTTCATTCCATCCATCCTTCCTTCCTTCCTTCCATCCATGCATCCTTCCTTCCTTCCTTCCTTCCTTCCTTCATTCATCCATCCTTCCTTCCTTCCTTCATTCCATCCATCCTTCCTTCCTTCCTTCCATCCATGCATCCTTCCTTCCTTCCTTCCATCCTTCCTTCCTTCCTTCCTTCCATCCATCCTTCCTTCGATCCATCCATCCACCCTTCCTTCCTTCCTTCCTTCCATCTTGTATTCCTGTCTTCCCTTCCTTCCTTCCAGCTGTCCATCCTTCCTTCCTTCCTTCCTTCCTTCCTTCCATCCATCCATCCATCCTTCCTTCCTTCCATCCATCCATCTATCCTTCCTTCCACCCATCCATCCTTCTCCTCCTTCCTTCCTTCCATCAATCCATCCATCCTTCCTTCCTTCCTTTCACTGCTGTCAGAGTGTGAATATCTCCTTTCATCTCCCAGCGCGACTCGTTTCAGCCTCGTCTCCTCTTAAATCTTGTCTTCCTGTCTTATCTTCCTTCCTTCCTTCCTTCTTGTCTTCCTTTCTTCTCTTCCTTCCTTCCAGCTGTCCATCCATCCATCCTTCATTCCTTCCTTTCGCTGTTGTCAGGGTGTGAATATCTCCTCCTTTCATCTCCAAGCGTGACTCGTTTCAGCCTCGTCTCCTCTTTAAGACTCTTTAGCCGCCTTATCAGGAGCCGATCGATCCTTCCTTCCTTCCTTCCTTCCTTCCTTCCTTCCTTCCTTCCTTCCGCTGCTGTCAGAGTGTGAATATCTCCTCCTTTCATCTCCCAGCGTGACTCGTTTCAGCCTCGTCTCCTCTTTAAGACTCTTTAGCCGCCTTATCAGGAGCCGATCGATCGGGAGCCGCTGATCGCTGCAAACAAACCAGCTGAGCCTCAATGTGACTTTCACACCATTCAGCTCCATTCATCACTTCATCCCCCCGTATATATACCACCATTTCATCACTTCATCCCCCCGTATATATACCACCATTTCATCACTTCATCCCCCCGTATATATACCACCATTTCATCAATTCATCCTTCTCCCGTATATATACCACCATTTCATCACTTCATCCCTCGGTGTATATACCACCATTTCATCACTTCATCCCTCTCCCGTATATATACCACCACAGCTGGTCCGGGTGCCGTCGCTCTTCTAAATTTAGCTCTTTTGTGCTTCACTTGCTCCGCTCTCCTTCAACAATCACTGATTCAGTTTTTTGTCTTTTTCCTGAAGGATACGGCGAACACTTCTTCACATTTAATTACTTTAGATTTGATGTAGAGTGAGATTATATATATATATGTGTGTTTGTGTTGAATGCAGTAGCGACATTATTCATGTGTTATTTTCCTTCCATCTGTCCTTCCTTTCTTTCTTTCTTTCTTGCTTCCACCTTTCTTTCCTTCCTTTCTGTCTTCTCTTCCTTCCTTCCTTCATTCCTTCTCTTCCTTCCTTCCTTCCATCTGTCCTTCTTTCTTTCTTTCCTGTATTTTTTTTCCTTGCTTCCATCTGTCCTTCCTGTCTTCTTTTCCTTCCTCCCTTCCAGCTGTCTTTCCTTCCTTCCTTCCTTCCTTCCTTCCTTCCTTCCTTCCTTTCTTCCTTCCTCCTTCCTTCCTTCCTTCCTTCCTTCCTTCCTTCCTTCCTTCCTTCCTTCCAGCTGTCTTTCCTTCCTTCCTTCCTTCCCTCCTTCCTTCCTTCCTTCCTTCCTTCCAGCTGTCTTTCCTTCCTTCCTTCCTTCCTTCCTTCCTTCCTTCCTTCCTTCCTTCCTTCCTTCCTTCCAGCTGTCTTTCCTTCCTTCCTTCCTTCCTTCCTTCCTTCCTTCCTTCCTTCCTTCCTTCCTTCCCTCCCTCCTTCCTTCCTTCCAGCTGTCTTTCCTTCCTTCTTCCATCTTTTTAATGGACCAGCCCACATTTTTGTATTTTTCCTGTAGGATACGGCGAACACTTCTACACATTTAATTAATTTAGATTTGATGTAGAGTGAGATTATATATATGTGTGTTTGTGTTGAATGCAGTAATGACATTATTCATGGAGAGGTGATAAGCAGAGCCTCAGGCAGTGACTGATTCTTCTCAGCCGAGTTGAAAGCAGAGAGAAATGTGCCTTTGATTTCCACAGAGGGAGAATTGACTGCACAGATGTATGCAGACGGCTCCCTCCATGTGTGTGATAGTCTAACACCGGCTTTAACGTGCAGCTGTATCAGCTTCTGCTCTCCCTGCTTTTCCAGCCTATGTTGGAAGCCTCACAAAGACATCACTAATGCTTTTCTGGCTGCTCCCATTCAGCCACAAGAAGAAGAAGAAGAGCATTAGTGATATCTTCCTCACCTGATTCCCTCATCTGCTCTCCTGCTCCTTATTCTCTATCATCGCTGCCTTCTCTTCTTCTTCTATACTTCACTCTTCACGTCTAACATCTTATGATTGTGATGATTCAAAGCAAACATGTTAAAGATCAGTTAAAAGGAGTCAACTTGTAGAACAGGGGTGTCAAACATGAGGCCCCGCGGGCCAGAACCGGACGCCAAGGAGTCCAATCTGGCCCACTTATCTTCCTGTGTTCTTTTCCTTCCATCTTTCCTTTATTTCTTTCTTTCTTTCTTTCTTTCTTTCTTTCTTTCTTTCTTTCTTTCTTTCTTTCTTTCTTTCTTTCTTCTTTCCTGTCTTCTCTTACTTCCATCTGTCTTTCACTCCTTCCTTCCTTCCTTCCTTCCTTCGTTCCTTCCTTCCTTCCTTCCTTGCTTCCATCTTTCCTTCCTGTCTTCTCTTCCTTCCTTCCTTGCTTCCATCTTTCCTTCCTGTCTTCTCTTCTTTCCTTCCTTGCTTGCTTCCATCTTTCCTTGCTGTCTTCTCTCCCTTCCTTCCTTCCTTCTTTTTTTCCTTCCTTCCTTCCTTCCTTCCTTCCTTCCTTCCCTCTTTCCTTCCTTCGTTCCTTCTTTTTTTCCTTCCTTCCTTCCTTCCTTCCTTCCTTCCTTCCTTCCTTCCTTCCTTCCTTCCTTCCTTCCTTCTTTTCTTCCTTCCTTCCTTCCTTCCTTCTTTTCTTCCTTCCTTCCTTCCTTCCATCTTACAAGTTGTTTTTTGGAGTGCACACAGATCTGATGATTCATGAACGTCATCATTTATTCAGTCAGTCTGGTAACGTTTGATTTTATCCACACAACTAAAATGAGAATAAGAACCAGACTTTTATTCCAAAACCATAAAAAATAAAGTCTCACCTCTGTTCCTCTGCACCATATTTTCTTTCATCAGTCTTTCTTAAAAGCTCAAACAGACTCTTAAAGGTTTTTCTGGCTGTATTAAAAGATTAGCGAGTGTCTGCAACATCTGAACACTTTGTCATTTTAAAACAAAGACAAGCACGAATGTTTTGTTAAACATTCAAAAAACTACAAATCCCACAAGGCTTTAGCTTAAGGCTTAACTGAAGGCACTGGAGACACACAGCCTTGCTTAATTTTGCTCTTTCATACACTTGTGTGTGTGTAAGTGTGTGTTTTTGTGTAAGTGTGTGTTTTTGTGAGTTGCATGTGTTTGTGGGTCTATTTTTACTCATCACTGTGCTTTCAGTTTGAATCAATCGGCTTTGATTAGCGCCATTTATGGCACTGCCCCCCACACCCCCCCACACCCCTGCACCCACCCCACCCCCTCCAAAACACACACACACACACACATTTTATCACACACACCACCTCACCCATCCATCTCCCCCCTTCGGGCTCGTGTGTCCCCTGCCGGGTCTCAACCTCTTCGCCCCAAGAGGTCTATTTAATTGCCACTGAAGACAGCACTGTTAGGGTGTGTGTGTGTGTATATATAGATATATGTGTGTGTGTGTGTGGGTGTGTGTGTTGGTGAGAGAGAGAGAGAGTGAGTGAGCGTGAAGGGCTGCTGCCATGGCAACAACATCACCAGTGATGATACAAGATGTAGCCCAGAAGTCTGTGTGTCTGTCTTTTCTTTTCCTCCCAGCAGCTCGTTGTTGACTGAGAGCAGAACATCATGTGAGACTTCAGCAATGCACAGATATTGTATGTTATAATGGCTTATATTACAGTATAATATACACATATACTGTATGTTATAATGGCTTATATTACAGTATAACATACACATATACTGTATGTTATAATGGCTTATATTACAGTATAATATATGCAGATACTGTATGTTATAGTGGCTTATATTACAGTATAACATCATGGATACTGTATGTTATAATGGCTTATATTACAGTATAACATCATGGATACTGTATGTTATAATGGCTTATATTACAGTATAACATCATGGATACTGTATGTTATAATGGCTTATATTACAGTATAATATACACATATACTGTATGTTATAATGGCTTATATTACAGTATAACATCATGTATACTGTATGTTATAATGGCTTATATTACAGTATAACATCATGGATACTGTATGTTATAATGGCTTATATTACAGTATAACATACACATATACTGTATGTTATAATGGCTTATATTACAGTATAATATACGCAGATACTGTATGTTATAATGGCTTATATTACAGTATAATATACGGAGATACTGTATGTTATAATGGCTTATATTACAGTATAACATATACAGATAGTGTATGTTATATTGGCTTATATTACAATATAAATGCACAGATACTGTATGTTATATTGGCTTATATTACAATATAAATGCACAGATACTGTATGTTATATTGGCTTATATTACAGTATAACATACATAGCTACTGTGTGTTATAATGGCTTATATTACAGTATAACATACATTAACTTTTTTGAAAAGCTCAGTATTTCTTGTTTTTCTTCCATCTAAACGTGCAATAATGTTAAAGTCTTTTAGAGTCTGAGTTATTCTAATTGGAATATTAGGCTCCATGTAAACCCGGCTACTGTTTCCTACAAGATAAAGACCCAACAGTTTATAATGAACTATATATCTGATTAATCAATAATATCTATCCATGCGTCCTCACCCAGATCTGCAGCTTGATCCTCTTGTCGTTGCGATACACCGTCTTCACCTTGAAATCGATACCGACGGTGCTGACGAAGGAGTTGCTGAATGAGTCGTCGGCATAGCGGAACAAGAAGGACGTTTTCCCGACGCTGCTGTTACCGATGATCAGCAGCTTGAACATGTAGTCGAAGTTCTGGTCGGAGCCATCCCGCTGGCCGAAACGCTGGTCTGCCTTCGCCATCTGACGGTTTGGATTGAGGAGAGAAAAAAAAACACACAATTAGTATCATAGTTTCCAAAGGTAACTTTAAAATATGTCAGTGTAAATGTAATACCAGTGTTTCCCCTACATGCATTCAAAACATAGACTGTATATAAGAAAGGGACGTAAGATCCATGACGTCACCCATTGGTTTGTGGACTGCTGCTCGGAGGCCAATAGTATCGGATCTGAGCAGCGCCATCTTGAACATTTCAGGTGCATGCTGGGAAAAATAAAAACAGGGATTCTACTTATATGGGCATCAGGAGGGGCATGAGGCGCCCTCCTGAACCTGTGAACCAATCAACCTGTCAATCATGACGTAGCCACGCCCTAATGCATACCCTGCTTTATCGTCACATATAAAATCAGGGAGGCCAAAATGTCCCAAATGAACATCATACTGCATTGAAGAAGGCTTTAAACTAGCGATTGAGACCATAAACACATTTTGAAAAAACGTTTACTGAGGTTAGAAATCAATTGAGAAGTTGGTGAATTCTCCATTGACTTGTATAGAGACGGAAGTCCTTTTGACACCAAAACGGTCGCCCCCTGGTGGCCTTTTGATAGAATGCAGTTTTAAGTTACTTCCGCGTTGGCCTCATTACAGAGCACCTGAACTCCCCGCCTGATTCAAAAGCAGTGGCGGACCAACAATACTGAAGTAGAATTTTGAATTTTGTTTATTATATTCCTTATGTTTTATGCACACTCACTTTATGTAAACTGCTCATAACATAAACTAACTGAGGATGATTTTACGTTTCTTATATTTTACATTTCACATTGTACATTTTAAGTTTAGGGTTTAGAGGTAGGAAACGCTGAATACTGCAAGAAATATGTAAGGAATGACATTTCAATGACATCATAGTGCAATTTTGGGGCATTTTTTAAGTTTTTCCCCTCCTGTGGATAGTTATGGATGTGTCTTATGCTATTTGTGGCTGTCTTGACTTTGATGTAGCAGCCATAACCAAGTAATGTCTTGAGAAGGATCAATAAAGTATCCATCTATCAAACTGGGTGCAGCGCAGAGGGAGATGAGATCACTACGTATTGCCTCATCTTCCCAGGATGTGGCATGATCGAACCCCCATCTGTGCTGACCCCAGAACAGGACACAGCCACAATATACACGACAGGTTTATGTCATGGAAGTTTTAGGGGATCTGCAGGAGGAAGAGGAGAGGTTGGAGCTGGAGTTCAGACAGAGGGAGGTGAAGGTGATAGAGAGAGAAAGAGAGAGAGAGAGAGAGGAGACCAGAGCCAGAGAAGCAGCTGAGAGGGAGGAACAATTTTTAAAGAGAGGAGAGACTGTGCTGTAAGGGACGAGCACCTCCTGGTAGACCTCGTTTCCTTATTGCCGAGACAGATATGGGGCTTTTCCATTATACAGTTCCAGCACTACTCAGCTCGGCTCGACTTGACTTGACTCTACTCGGTTTTGATACCAGGCACGTCGTTTTCGATTACTTCATAGAACCTCCTCAACGTGAGCGGGGTCGTCATAGCATGGCTGCACAAAACTGTGATGACATTGTTTTATACGCGACACAAACACATAAACAATGGAGGACATGGAGGCGATGGTGTACTTGCTGCTGTATGAGGCTTTTTGTCACACACAAAGCAAGAGAAGAGAAACGAATCGCTGTAACGCTGTTGTTGATATTTAAAAATGCTGGGTTTGATTCTTGTGTGGGACGGCTCATGACTCTTCCAGTGACTCTCTGACCAATCAGTGGCCGGCAGTCTGTTGACATCACATTTTAGTATTGGCTCAGCTCGCTTGGAACCTCGGCAGAGCAGATACTAAAAAAAGTACCAGGTATCAGGTACTATCCCTGATGGAAACACAAAAAAAACCGAGTAGAGTCGAGCCGAGTAGTGCTAGAACTGTATTATGGAAAAGCCCCAATATTTCGCAGGCAATGACTTCCAGGACAAAGAGGATGTCCATGCCCAATGTGTTTTAAAAAATGGACTTCTATCTGATTTTTAGAATGCCGAAAGGTGTCCACAAGACATCTCGCTTTAGACCGGTGACTATTAAAGCAAATCTGGAGATATCAATAGTCAAAATCTACATGTAAATCAATATACTGGTAGGTTTTCAGCTAGTAGGAAGATATGCATAAGCATGATCATTTGTTAACAAAACTGAATTTAATTGAAGTCATGTGAGCAAACAAGCCTTGCAATCTGTTTCAGAGTGTAACAATCACGGTCAAATGTTGGTGATAACGCTCCACTTGGTTGCAATTCACCATTAAAAAAGAAGAAGAAGAAGAAAAGGCGGTTTAGATGTTGTGATTGTTATTTCCGGTAAGTGCACAACAGCCATGTTCGATTTGAGACAACACTACCCTGATGAAATTCACACACTACAAGAACACAGAGTACTACATGGAAGTGGACTAACAGAAGCATCCGAAATGAGCCACAGAGTGTCGGAGTCGGAGCTGGAGCTGAATGAATGTTAGCAGCAGATGAGTCAGAATATCCTGCTGGGTTTAATGTAGCGTGGATGGTTGTGTCAGTGGAGACTCATCCTCTCTGTCAGAGACCGGAGGAGGAAAAAAAAACACAAAATTCATCTGAAATTATAATTCAAGCTGTTGCAGTTTAGCAGACATTTCTAATATCTGGATTTTCATATGCCGTTATAAGAGAATTATCAAGTCACTTGTAAGCTATGGTACAAAACAATAACTGTCTTTTTTCAACTGAATTTGTGACAGTCTTCGTCTTTCATTGTGTAAAGTGTCTCCAGCACGTCTGTCAGTTATTATATTTCTTTTATGTTGTTGTATTGTTAGGAGACAGCTTGTTTCTCACCAGCCTGATGCAGCGACTGTGTGTAGTTTCCTATAATCTAGCTGTCACTTTGAGGTTGTCAGTCCTTCAAAACTAAATGAAAATATATGTTATTGGTGCACACACTCCACAGCTACACATAGCAGCGTTTTCTAATCTGACACACCTATCAGTAAGTGTTTTTTTGAAGTTTTAACCCAATGGTGAAGGTTTGCTTAGATTTATGCACAAAACTCACTTGGTTAGGTTCAGGAAAACATCAAAGCTTTGGGTTATAACTATGCAATTACAACTTTTGAGTCAGTCGCTTGATGCACACTGATCCAAAAGGGGTTCAGCCCTGTGTTCCCTCATTTCTAAGAAGTTTTCCTCCCATCAACATTAAGCCCTATGTTCCCTCAGGCCTACATTCCCACAAGGATGGCCATTCCCTAAGCACATAACATGTTGTTGCTGTGTTGTTGCTGTGTTGTTGTCCCCATCTTAACCTGTGTTTCATCTATAAAACTGCTTGAAAGACAGTTGAAATTCTTTATTTTATTATTAAACTGGGGGAACATAGACATGCTCCTGTCACCACAAAGAGCTAAAGACCCGAACCCATACCTAACAACACATATACCTATATAGGGAGGGAGGGAGAAAGGAAAAGAGGAAGGTGGGAAGGAAGGAAAGAAGGACAGAGGAAAGAAGGAAGGGAGGAAGGTAGGGAGGAGGAAAGAAAGCGAGAAGGAGGGAGGGAGGGAGGGAGGGAGGAAGGACAGACAGAAGAAAGGAAGGAAGGAAGGAAGGAAGGAAGGAAGGAAGGAAGGAAGGAAGGAAGGAAGGAAGGAGGGAGGGAGGGAGGAAGGAAGGAAAGAAGGATGGGAGGAATGAAGGAACAGTCAAAACAGACGGGGTCAATTTGACCCGGGAGGACGACAGGAGGGTTAAAGCTCATAACAGACTGGCACCACACTACTTATCTGTGTTGTTGCACCATCATGCTCCAGTCATAACACTGAAGTCAACCAATCAGATGTGTCTGCATGCTCATAGGCCAAGGCTCAAAACCAAGAGGTGACAGAACCTTTGCGGTGGCTGCTCCAAACTTGTGGATCAGTCTACCTCATAATATCCGAACTGCTCAGACCCTATACATCATTGCTTAATACTCATCTCTTTGCATTGGCTTTTAATCCTAGTTGAGCTTGTCTTTCCTGAATTGTGTAACTACATTTGCTTTTATCTATTGTGTTTTTATAGTTTATCTTACTTATAATTGTTCTTTTATTTTATCTTGTGTCTTCAGCTTGTACAGGTCAACTGAGGTGGTTTTAATGTGCTATATAAATAAACTTTGACTTGACTTGACTGCTGGTCCTTTAGAGGGTTGTGGGGGAGCTGGAGCCAATCTCAGCTGACAGAGGAGGAGTTCACTGTGGACATGTCGCCAGTCAATCACAGGGTTGACATATATAAAGAAAGACAACGATTCACACTCGCATTCACAACTACGGGCAATTTAGAGTGACCAATTAACCTGATTGTAACAACTATAATTAGCAGAAATCCAGCCTTGGAACACTACTTTGTGAATATTTGGTCATGTGGCTCAAGGTACTAAAGTACTGACCGAAATAACCCAATACCAAGTAGAACCAAAACTACCTTTTTGTGTCCAGATCTAGAAAAAAGACAGTGGTAGGCTGGATATCTAACAACAACCGCCTATAGGGAGATTCAACATCTAGTGACATGGTGTTACTACAACAACCTTACTCTCAATGTTAACCCTTTGTAAGTCTGCTCAACTGTTTGGTAGAGGTCCCTATTGGCGCTTTTCCACTATACTTTTTGTAATGGAAAAGGTTGTTCCTCGAACCGTACCGAGTCGAGCCGAGCCGAGTAGTGCTAGAACTGTGTAGTGGAAAAGCGCCATTTGTGTCATGATATCTGCTCAAAAACTAAATCTATTGAACCCAGCTCACATCCATTTAGTCCGGGCCTGCAGTATGCTATCTGGGACTCATGCACTTTACTATATAATATGCACTTTAAATTTAATATCAATCATGGACTGCTAATAAACTATAAATGCATTGTCTCTAAAACTGATGTGCGGGGCGGGGGGGGGGGGGGGGGGGGGGGGGGGGGGGACTCAATTGAAATTTTGGTTGCAGCCAATCACTGCAAACGTTTTTCGATTCATAGCGATGTGTGATTGGCATCAGCAGCAGCTACAACCCAAACAGTCTGTGGTGGAAAGGTCCTTCGCAGTTTAAGTGATGGAAGTAGAAAAAACAAAAAAAGAAAGATTGAATGAATGAAGCACTCTGCTGGTCTTATCGTCATTTTTTAAAGGATATGCTGCCATACGTGGCTCACTTCATGAGTTTAAATAAGGGCAGCAATTTAAAAAACTATGTAATATAGTTTTTTTTAATATCATGTTTTGCTGCCTTTAACAAACAGAATTAACTAAAACAGACGAGTACACCGGTGAGTGGTTAATGATTAAAACAGGTGCATCTTATCATTATCTTTGTGCAACTGAACTGAAGCCAGTAAATATATAACGGATTAACTATTAATACCTTTAACTGTGTCTAATATTTCATAGATCTGGCTGATACATTTTTATAGCCAGATAATTTAACCAATAAGCTCACAGTTAATCTAAGCCATCATCCATCTACTTTACATACATTATAACACATTGTGGGCTTTTAATATCACTAATATGTTAAATAACGCCATTAATAACGATACACACATGCTCATAATCATGTGTAGATATAAATACAGTGTATGATATATTTAAAAAAAAGGGAAGATAAGAGATGAAAAGATGCATAAATGCTTCTATAAACTCAACACCAAGCACCAGAGTAACATTGTATCCACATAGATTCACTTTAGAGGCTCTATTAGATTAAAATAAACAGTAGAGAAGCGTTGTCACAATGTGCAAAATCACAGATGTTCAGAGAAGTGTGTTTGACTGTTACATGACAGCCGAACCGTCTCCATGACAACTGGGCAAACTCGGTCCTGCAGATGAAGACCGTGAGATGCTTACAAAGGTAATAACTGTAAGTGGACCTTGAGTGGAAGCTGATTCTGTCTCCTTCATTTTAGATAAAGATGAAATGATCATCATAATATTATAAATGATAATAATTATAATAATCATCATCCAGCTTTAGTGAAGCATGAAGCTATTCTCAGCCATCATATTTTAATATAACATATACTTATAGTCAGCTTATGACTCAGCATTCAGCATTGCTGCAACATAAAACATGTATTACCTAAACATAATATAACACTAACATAAGTGCAAACCTTACATCAGGGGTGTCAAACATGCGGCCCGTGGGATCAGAACCGGCCTGCTGAGGGGTCCAATCCGGCCCACTTTCCTTCCTGTCTTCTTTTCCTTCTTTACATCTGCCCTTCCTTCCTTCCTTCCTTCCTTCCTTCCTTCCTTCCTTCCTTCCTTCCTTCCTTCCTTCCTTCCTTCCTTCCTTCATTCCTTCCTTCCTTCCTTCCTTCCTTCAATTCTTCTTTTCCTGTTTCCTTCCCTCCATCTTTCTTTCCATCTTTCATTCCTTCTTGTCTCCTTTTTCCTCCTCCTTCCTTCCTTCCTTCCTTCTTTCCTTCCTTCCTTCCTTCCTGCCTTCCATTCTTCTTTCCCTTTTTCCTTCCCTCCATCATTCATTCATTCCTGTCTGCTTTTCCTTCCTTTTTTCTTTCTCTTCCTTCCTTCCTGTCTTCTTTTCCTTCCTTCCTTCCTTCCTTCCTTCCTTCCTTCCTTCCTTCCTTCCTTCCTTCCTTCCTTCCTTCCTTCCTTCCTTCCTTCCTTCCTTCCTTCCTTCCTTCCTTCCATACATCTATCCTTCCTGTCTTCTTTTCCTTCTTTAAATCTGCCCTTCCTTCCTTCATTCCTTCCTCCCTTTCTTTCTTCTTGTCCTTCCTTCCTTCCATCTATCCATCCATCTTTTTAATGGTCTTGCTCACATCAGATCAAATTGGGCTGTATGTCGCCCATTCATCCAAAATCAACCAAACAACCATAAAAAACACCCAATAAGACCAATATGGATAAAAAAACCTTAAGCCTAATAAAACCAGGAAGATGATAAAAGCAACAGTGCTGCACCTTCAACATCCAACCAACAAGTGAAGCACTGCACATACTGCTGTGTGACCATGCATCCTTCTGCCAATGCAACACTTAATTGCTGCCATTTCAACATTTTTATGGATACTTTAGCCAGTAAAATATAAACCCTAAAAAACCACAACGAGGCCTCTGCAAACTCCCAGTGCAGCGACGCCACAAACACTGTATGCACCCAATAAAATCATGATAGGAAATATCATAAAGACACTGTCGCTATTACCGACTATAAATATTAAAATCAAACTGAAACAAGAGCACAGAATATAACCATAATAATAAAGAAATATAGAGATCTGAGTGGGATGTTGCAGCACAGACACGTTTTTAGGCAAATTTTAAGTAGATACAGAACTGGAGAGTGAGTGCAATTACAATTTTATGGAGCGTGTACTTGAGTATTTGCATTTTACACTACTTTATATTTCTGTTCCACTACATTTCAAAAGGAAATGTTGTATTTTCTGCTCTGCTGCATTTATCAGTGGTGACTTTATCAGATCAGTATTTAACCCTTAGGCTACATATTGTCCTTTTTTTTAACATTTGACAGCTGTAAATAGACTGTATACACATTTATTTTGGCCGGACTCTTCCTGATGTGACCCACAGTATACACAAATGGAAATGCATCCTGTGTGTGTGTGTGTGTGTGTGTGTGTGTGTGTGTGTGTGTGTGTGTGTGTGTGTGTGTGTGTGTGTGTGTGTGTGTGTGTGTGCAGCTGATACACATTCTTATGTATGCAAATGTACAAATTTGACCTGCCAGCATTAAAACATTTCTGTTGTATTCTTCATATTCTATAAAAATGATCTCCTGGATCATAAAACAGTGATTGTGAATGTTCATAAGATTAATTAAACAATTATTAATAACTGATTGGGGGGAATTTTATGAATGTGAATTAGTATTGAGACTAATTATGAGTCAGAATATGATCAGTATGTAAAGGGTTAAATGTAAAAATATGCAATCAATATATTGTTAATTTCCGTTGTGGAGGAAGTACTGATATCTGACATATTAAAAAATTAAAATACTCTGCATGTCTATTTTAATATCTCAGTATTTAATAAAAAGCTCAGCATATATTAAGGCTAATGTGCATGTCACTATGAGCATATAGGAATATGATATGAACCTGGAGATGACATAGGAGACTTAATATATAGAGTCACTATGAAGGAGTGTACATTCCTATGAGGAGATGAAATATGATGGACATACTGTGGCAGATTAAGACGGATCACAAGGCCAAGAGAGGCTCAACTCCCCTCAGAGAGCCACAGACATGCTGCACCTGTGACATTATTATGGGATATTACAGGAACAGTGTGTGTCATTCAGGGTTTTATGATCAAAATGTGTCACTTATACAAAGCTACAACAACAAAAAGAAAAAGGCGTCAATACAACCAACATCAATATGGAGGTGGTGCAGAAAATCATGAAATCAATATATTACTGTAAGATCGATATCGATGAATATAAGATACATTATTATAAAGCTCATAAGAAGAAATATATGGTCAATTAAAGATGATTATGAGGAGATAATGGAGCTTTATTGTCGCACTGGCTCAGGTGTGATCGACGTTATACATTCTTATCAGTGTGTGTGTGTGTGTGTGTGTGTGTGTGTGTGTGTGTGTGTGTGTGTGTGTGTGTGTGTGTGTGTGTGTGTGTGTGTGTGTGTGTGTGTGTGTGTGTGTGTTCATTAAACCGGTGTTAAACGGTGTTGTGTCACCGCCGGTCATCCGTGTTTTCTGTCTGTGTCTTACCTCTGTTGGGCGGATCTGATGCTCTCTCTCTCTCTCTTTCTCTCTCTCTCTCTTTCTCTCTGTTCTGCACCTGATGGCTCAAATAAAAATGCAATAAAAATCCAAACAATCCTCAACAACAGTCGTTTCCAATCTGACCGTCTTGTTGGAAAATCAGGAGATCAGGAGCACCAGCTGCGTCGGATGAAAAGCAGCAGAATGGGGATTTTTTTTCTCCAGAAATGAGGTAAAAACTGTCTGTAAACGTCTTTACGCACGGCTTTACGCTGACATCCTGCGTTAATTCAAGGTGGAGCGAAGCTGTGGGAATATTTGCAAAGGCGTCTGCTGCCTGTCACCTCCTCCCCCTAAAAATAAACCACCGCCGGCTCCTTCTCTGTGAATGAACAGGCTTTTATTTATTTATTTCTTCTCTTCAGGCTGTTTGCAGGCAGCTCCTCCTCCTGTCCAATCACACGGCGGGTTTCTGCTTCTTCAGCCCTGCTGCACATTTATGACTCATAATTGGCGAGTGAGGCTGTAATTGCTTCAGCATCAACAACAGAGACATCCTCCTGAATCAAATAAAGGGGGGGGGGGGGGGGGGGGGTAGCTGCCTGTCTGTGCTGCTGCTGCAACAATAAACATAAAACACACACAAAGCCACAGGTGTGTTGTCTGCACACTGACCTGTGAGGTTATTTTAATGTGGCAGCATCACTAAACTACAGGAGTTACACCTACTTTGGATAATATACAGGCATGACTGGATCTACCATACGGGGCATTCAGGGGCCTTTAAGTACAGATTGGCCCTCAAACAATGGGCTCTACAGTAATACGACACAAGGCTTTACCCATTCTCTTGATGTTGATAATTATGGTCACTGTTGGAAACCTAGTATCACAGCCAGCTCCCCATAAAGGTTAAATTTGGGCTGCAAATATGGGTCGAACATGGGTTTGTATGGGGCTTCCATAGTGGCCCCCAACTGTGTTTGCCCAAATGGGCTTCAAGTGGGTTCTGACTGGGTTTCAGGTGGGGCCCAACTGGGTGAGTTACACATGTGGGGCCCATACAGTTTGCCCTGTTTTTGCCCATTTAGCCCACTTACATTACTCTTATGGCGCTCATACAGTCACATGTGGGGCCCATGTTACTGAAACCATGTGGGACCCGCAAAAGTTGCCCAGTTCAAGCCCACTCAGTACCCACGTAGTCCATATTTAACCCATGTTGGTCCCACATGGACACACTGGCTGGGTATGTCCAAAACCTGCTGCAATACAACTGTACAATGCCTCACTTACATAAATGCACCCTGACTCCACTTTACATGCACTTTTATCTATATACTAATTGCGCTTTGATACTGGGTTCTAGCAATGCTGAGGGTGGGAGGGTGTGTTTTTATATATTCTTAGGTATTTTTTGTGATTTCTATATTTGTTGTCTATCTATCTATCTATCTATCTATCTATCTATCTATCTATCTATCTATCTATCTATCTATCTATCTATCTATCTATCTATCTATCTATCTATCTATCTATCTATCTATCTATCTATCTATCTATCTATCTATCTATCTATCTATTTATCTAACTAAATATGGAGTTACAAGGTTTCCACCTGACATAAAAGTTGTTTGGGGGACTTGAGCTTCAGTTCCCAGGGGCCCCTGGTGGTACTAAAAAGGTCAAAGGTCAAAGGTGCTTTATTGGCCAAGTAGTCAAAGACATACAAGGAATTTGCTTTGGTAGTTGCGTTACCATAACGAAGAAGTAAAAAGGCTAAGACAGAAAAAGACAGAAAACCAGACAAGTTAAAAGTACAAAGATGACAATACAATAAATATTGCTACAGTAGAAAAAAGTGCAGTTGCAATATAATAATGCAAATATAATAATGCAGTTAGTGCAATCCATTAAAATGTCCAGTGTGATTAAGAAGGGACACAGCTCTAGGATAAAACCTGTTCGTGTGTCTGGTCCTGCTGGTCTTGATGGGCTGAAGTCTTCTTCCTGATGGGAGGAAGTGGAAGAGACGGTGGCCTGGATGCAAAGCAGCCTTGTATAAAGACACTGGCCTCTTCATTAGATTCACCTGTGCAAACTAAATCAATCCAATATAACAACTCTATATTTATGAAGTTTATACAATTTCAGTTTTTGTTAATATTGTTTAAAAAAGTGATAAGCACAACACCATTCAATATAATGCACCTTAATGCACCACCATCACCCACTATGACCTCAGTAATAAACATAAAGTAGAATTATCTCCTTCCTGAACATGTTAACAAAAACTGAAAATGTATAAATGTAGAATTTTAAAAAGAGCTGGATTGAATTAGATTACACAGGTGAACCTTATGAAGAGGCCAGTTAATATAAATGCTGAAACATAATCAGTAATAGGTCAATTACAAACTGACACAAATATTGGCTTTAATAATTGATTAGGAGAGAAACATCGGAATCAGGCTTTTGCTTACTGTAGTCATTCCTCCTGTTTCCTCATTACAGCTTAATCTGCCTGTTATTGTCTCAATTAATTGAAAAAAGTGTCTGAAAGTGCTTTTTATAAGTGCCCTGAGTCAATGGTTGTGTCCTTAAATGTCTTACTTTGCCTGAACTGCAGCTTAAAACCCCAAATATATTCTGTTTATTATCAGGTATGACAAAGAAAAGCATGAAATCCTCACATTTAAGAGGCTAAAACAATACAAATCCACCTTTTTTGTAAATATTTATATACATATTTGAGTTGATCTGAAGCTTATATGAAGCTTCAGTCGTCCAATGAGTCAAATCTTCATCTTCTATGTTTCAACGTTACAGTGTTTTTAGTGCCAAAGTCTTTTTGTTACTATACTTCCACCACAGCTCAACAGGGAAACACTGTCTGAAGTAAACTTATGATATTCTTTGTGCAGGAAGTGTGATACTTCATGTCATGTTGGGTGTAATCTGGATATTTATAGAGATTTGTTTGGTTTCACTTGAATTTGTGGCTGCTGTTGAAAACTTTTACTGTTGAAAAGTCTTTTGTCGCCACCGTTGTGGCCGATTTACGATTTACATGAACGCACCATGATCAAAGGTGTGTCTACTGCGGATAGGAAGTCTGACAGCAAATCAAATTTTTGGCGCCACTTTTTAAAATGAAGCGGAGTGACCTGAGCAGAGCCGAAACACGGAGGAAGAGGGAAGGAAATAAAAAGCTTGTTTCCCAAACTTTCCAAGCTGATGACCTTTATTTTTTAACTTTCTTACAAGAAGCAGAAACTCCTGCAGCAGACAGCAGAGGTGATGTGTGTCTGCTGTCAATCAGCCCAGGAGGTGATGATGATGATGGCCCCCTCTTCATCATGAAGATAAACAAGTGAGTGTTAAAACTGTCACATGGAAAACTATATTGACTATTGATTAATAATTCAGATCCTTTATTTAAGTAAATGTAGGCTGCAGTAGCTACACTGTTATTAATGTTGCTCTACATGCAAAGTTCTGTATTTATAACCTTTAAACTAAGTAAGATCAGACCTGCCAACCATACCACAGTATGATTAATACTTTAAAAGTAGCAGAAAGTTTAACCTGCACCATGCGCGCTTAGTCTCTGCCCTGCGTGATGACAGCCACCCACCCACCCACGCGCGCGCTCACATTAGGCCGGATGCAACATGTTCCTGTTTTTATTCTTACATTTGTTGTACTTTTTTCGTGAGGTGGACCTTTACGTGTGTGCTGTGTCAGATTCACTAAACATTAGTATTATCACCAGGAACTGATCAGTAAATGACGCAGAGCTTTCACGTCTCACGCACTGAACCGTGAGACACGCGCATTTCACGCAGCTCACGACGTGACATTTATCACGCTGAGAGGTGATAAATCCCACCGCACAGAAACTAATATATAATATACGGATATGAACAGCGAGGTGGGGGCACATTTCTCTGCTGAGTTCACAGCTGTCCCGAGTCAGCAACCTACCAGCCAATCAGAAAATAGTATTTCTTGTTGCCAGGTAAATTCTGAAAATACGTTTTCTCCTGCTGCGAGCACGTTCTCATGCACGAATCTGTGTAGCTTCTATCTACCCAAACAGGCCATAATGTATAACTTCCGTCATCAAGGCATCACAATCAGCCACACACACACACACGCACGCACACACACACACACACACACACACACACACACACACACACACACACACACACACACACACACACACACACACACACACAACACGCACGCACACATTGAGCACTGCTGTTTGACCCATTTTTACATTGTAGAGCTATAAAAACACCTTAAATACTTTTTAATTTTTACCGTGGAAATATTTCAACCTCTTAAAAACATTTTGAGTGAACATTAACAGGTTATGACGCTGTCAGACAGAAGCAGATGTGTGGTTTTAAAGGAGTATTGTAGTTCATCTGGCTGTCAGACGAACAAAGGAGGATTTGTAGAGTTGTTTCAACCTCTTAAAAACATTTTGAGTGAACATTAACAGGTTAACACAGATGATTTCAACTAATTAAACTAAAACAGGCGACGCTGCTGAGATGACGACTTCAGAAACAGTAAGAAATGGCCTGAAGAATGAGAATATAATATATCATTGTAAAGTGAAAATAACCCTAAAGATAAAAAAGATGTGTATCAGAAACGAACCTCAATAACTAACAAGTGGTTAATTAATATCGATGCCACTTGTTACCACCAGGTGGCAGTGTTGTCAAATAGATACTAGATGAGACAGGAGTAGACAGTTGGAAAATTCCCAGCTGGCTACTGAGTGTACAATATAAAGTCACTACTGAAAACTACACTTTGAAGCTGTTGGCCTCCCATCAGACAAAGCCTCCAGAGTTGACTTGCTTACATTCGGACTAAACAAAATACATGAGAAATATCTCTTTCTTTAATTTTTCCTTCGTTATTCCCCTCCTTCCCTCTTTCTTTGCTCCCTCCTCCTTCCATACTTCCTTGCTTCCTTCCTTCCTTCCTTCCTTCATTCCTTCCTCGTTTCCTTCCTCCCTCCTGCCTTACTCCTTTCCTTCCTTCCTTCCTTCCTTCCTCCCTTCCTTCTCTCCTTACTTCCTTCCCTCTTTCCATACTTCTTTCCTCACTTCCTTCAATACTTCTTTCCTTCCTTCCTCCTTTCCTTCCTCCCTCCCTCCCTTCTTACTCCTTGCCTTCCTTCCTTCCTTCCTTCTTTCCTTCCTCCCTGCCTCCCTCCCTCCTTCCTTCCTTCTTTCCTTCCTTCCTCCCTCCCTCCCTGCCTCCCTCCCTCCTTACTCCATTCCTTCCTTCCTCCCTTCCTTCTCTCCTTCCTTCCTTCCTCTTTTCCTCTTTTTCTTCCTTCCTTCCTCCCTCCCTCCCTCCTTACTCCTCTCCTTCCTTCCTTCCTTCCTCCTTTCCTTCCTCCCTTCCTTCTCTCCTTACTTCCTTTCTCTGTTCCTCCTTTCCTTCCTTCTCTCCTTACTTCCTTCCTCTTTTCCTCCTTTCCTTCCTTCCTTCCTTCCTCCTTTCCTCCTTCCCTCCCTCCCTCTTTACTCCTTTCCTTCCTTCCTCCTTTCCTCCTTTCCTCCTTTCCTCCTTTCCTTCCTTCCTCCTTTCCTCCTTCCCTCCTTACTCCTTACCTTCCTTCCTAGATGAAACAGGAGTAGACAGTTGGAAAATTCCCAGCTGGCTACTGAGTGTACAATATAAAGTCACTACTGAAAACTACACTTTGAAGCTGTTGGCCTCCCATCAGACAAAGCCTCCAGAGTTGACTTGCTTACATTCGGACTAAACAAAATAAATGAGAAATGTCTGGCTGGAGAGTCTGAATGTTGGGAATTCCCCCAAAGTACTGTATCTGTTAACTGTGTTTAAACTAATTATAAATATTTAGGCCAGAGGTGTCCAAACTATTCCACAAAGGGCCATGTGGCTGCAGGTTTTCATTCCAACCAATCAGGAACACACCAGGCTTGAATCATTTAGTCTGTTTTGACTGTTCCTTCTTTCCTTATTTCCTTCTTTCCCTCTTTCTTTAATTTTTCCTTCTTTCCTCCCTCCCTTCCCTCTTTCTTTGCTCCCTCCTCCTTCCATACTTCTTTCCTCACTTCCTTCCTTCCTTCTTTCCTTCCTTCCTTCTTTCCTTCCTTCCTTCCTTCCTTCCTCCCTCCCTCCCTGCCTCCCTCTTTTCCTCCTTACTCCTCTCCTTACTTCCTTCCTCTTTTCCTCCTTTCTTTCATTCCTTCCTCCCTTCCTTCCTTCATTCCTTCCTCCCTCCCTCCCTCCTTACTCCTTTCCTTCTTTCCTTCCTTCCTTCCTTCGTTCTCTCCTTATTTCCTTCCTCTTTTCCTCCTTTTCTTCCTTCCTTCCTCCCTCCCTCCCTCCTTACTCCTCTCCTTCCTTCCTTCCTTCCTCCTTTCCTTCCTCCCTTATTTCTCTCCTTACTTCCTTCCTCCTTTCCTTCCTTCCTTCCTTCCTTCCTGCCTCCCTCCGTACTCCTTTCCTTCCTTCCTCCCTCCTTACTCCTTTCCTTCCTTCCTTCCTTCCTTCCTTCCTTTCCTTCCTTCCTCCTTCCCTCCTTACTCCTTTCCTTCCTTCCTTCCTTCCTTCCTTCCTTCCTCCTTCCTTCCTTCTTCCTCCCTTCCTTCCTTGACTCGAGGACAACAGGAGGGTTAATCCATTGATCTCAGTCTTCAGACAGTTGATCGGTTGGAACAAAAACCTGCAGCCACATGGGCCTTTGTGGAATAGTTTGGACATGATCTCATTTGATCTCTAATGTATTATGTTTTACGCCTCCTTTGAAACAGTTTGGCCTTTCACTATAAAAACCTCTGTGCCAAAGGAAACAGATTAGATCAGATGTGTGGTTTTAAAGGAGTATTGTAGTTCATCTGGCTGTCAGACGAACAAAGGAGCATTTGTAGAGTTGACTCATGAAGTAAACAACAGAGACTCAACAAGTGCTGATATAATCTAAATATGCAAAAGTGGATGTTGTTACAATAATGTTTGGGTGTAGTCGATTTGTCAAAAGGCTTTTTTGTCTCTTTTTCTCTGTAAGTTTGTCCAGTTTAAATAAGTAGCTCATCAGTGTCTCTCCGGTTTTCAAAGGTTAACATGGAGTGATTGTTGACCGTCACCACCGTCACATTATTCTCACATCGTATCACACCTGGTACTGTTTAATCATTTTAGTCTTTTTTTGTTGTTTTTCATTCAAGAAACATTATTAAACTTAATTTGGACTTCAGTATGTATTTGTGTGGACACATCACAAATAAGAGCCTCTCAGTGGCCTTTTTCTTTGTTTTTTAGAGTAGTCGTTTCTCTCTGAATTAAATGACCAGATATGTGGTTTGGCCATGTGACTCTAGAATGACACAAAGGAGCGTTTTCTATCATTGGATTGTTCAAATTTGATGTACTAAGATAAACCTCCTGGAGTTAGGCTTATAGGCTACCTTTTTGATTTCAAAGGATTCCCAACATCTATCACAATCACTACAAAACAGCATAACTAATAGATACAGGCCTACAAGTATCACTATGGCAACGTACAGACAAACAAGAAAACAAAGGCAAGACACATAAGATAAGAGATAAGTTACTGTAACTTAGAGTTAACATTATGTCCTTGCTTATCTTTGAATATTTTCAATGACTGTGTTGGTCACTACATCTTCTGTCTCTTTCCTGTAAAGCACTTTGTGACTCATGTCGGTGAAAGTGAAAGTTAAAGTTCCAGTTCTACCCCAACCGGTAGAGGCAGATGGTCGCCCACTCTGAGCCCGGTTCTGAGGTTTCTTCCCATTAAAAGGGAGTTTTTTTCTTGCCACTGTTGCCAAGTGCTGCTCATGATGTTGGGTCACTTTAAATTAAACTTAAAGAGTACAGTCTAGATCTGCTCTATGGGAAAAGTGCCTTGAGATGACTTTTGTTGTGATTTGGCACTATATAAAAAATGATTGATTGATTGATTGATTGAAGTTCAAAGTACTTTTTTTTTTTTTTTAACTTTTTATTGTCATTGCTACAAGAACAATGAGACAGCACAGCATCTCTAGAGAATAGGCAACACAAGTTAAGACATTTGCAAAACTACATTGAAATAATAAATAGATAGATAGATAGATGGCACCATACAGGACTAAAATCAATGCAGTGTAATAAAAATAAAAGTGCATGAGCTGAGTGTAAATGTTGTTGCTAGTGCAGACGCCACAGCAGTTCAGTCCAGGTTATGTCTAACAGACCTGAGGCCTGTTTCAGGAAGCAAGTCTAACAAACTCTGAGTTACGCTCAGCTCTGCAGGTGATTTATTTGTAAAGCGGAGGCGAAGGTGAGAAACCACATCACATTCTCTCAATGTGTTTCACTTTGTTTAGTTTTTTTTGCCAATGGCAGTTTATATGTAACACCGGTGAAGCTGAGCATGTTTCCAAGGCAAATGTCTGTCAGTTAAAGTTTATATAAATACATTTCCTTTTTCTTCTTCTTCTTCTTTTTCTTCTTCTTCTTTCTTCTTCTTCTGCTTCTTCCCCTTATTCTTCTTTTTGTTAGTAGATTAGTTCATTATCAGTTTGGATCCAAACATGGAATTCGTGGAGAAAAAAAGACAAAAGGCCTGTAGACAATCTGGTAAAGATAGATAGATCCTTTATTGTCATTGTCACAAGTACAACGACATTTAAATGCTCACCAGTCAGTGCATCATTCATAAAAAATTAAAATGAAATTTACTAAAAATATATAATAGTTACTAAAAGAAAAGATAATCAATAAATACTATACATAAAAACAGCACAAGTAGACCCACATACACACACAAGGTTACGTCCTGTCATTGCACAATCAGTGGTCAACAATATTAATGAGCAGCATTGTGCAGCAGTGTAATAGCTGCAGGAAAAAAGCTGTTTGAATCTGTTTGTCCTTGTTTGAACTGATCTGAATCGTCTGCCTGATGGCAACAGTTCAAACACAGTGTCCAGGGTGAGAAGAGTCCTTTATAATGTTCTGTGCTTTTTTGATGAAAAAGGATCTGAATACTTCTCACATGGATAATGAAAGTAAATATTGAGAATATCACATGATTAGAAAGCAAAAGCTAGGTTTCACTTTCCCATAACCAAATCATTTCGTCATGTAGGTGTTGTTCTCTGGTGTCCGGACTCATTTTAAGGCCGTGAACACTGAAGAGCAGCGGACCGGGTCGTTGAACTTGAAGCAGAAAAAGTATCCAAATATTGACCAGAGGTGGGAACTAACAATCCGTGTATGGTTCGTTCTTTCATTGTTCCATTTCAAAACAGAATTAGAAAAACAAGCACATCTGGGAAAAAACGTGTGATATTTTGATATTGAATGCAACCCGGGACCACAGGGAATGCTGGGAGTCATGACCCTGGCTGAGTGGGGCATTCCAGAGGGACAGCCAAAGTAAAACTTAATGATGTACATTGATACATAACACAAAACAGCAATGTTTGTGAAACCAGTCATAGTTTACAGAGATAATGTCCTCTAGTTTACCATCTGACATCCTACTGTCTTGCAGAGCTGAGTTGCAGCAGGCAGATCATATGTTACCCTCAGGAACCTCTGTGAATGAAGGAATTTGGAGGTGCAGCAATCATAGGACATCAGAGGGAAAATCAGAGGAGATTTTCTCCTCTTGCATATTATACATTTAGTAAGCAACACATGATCAATATATAGTAAAGTAGAATTAATTTGATTATGCATTGTAACATCTATTCAAGAGGATGTTTCAAAGATGTCCAATCATTTTGGAGGCACCATGAAATATAATGTCTTCACTTTGTCTATGTAACAAGCAGATCCTAAAGGAGCCCTGCAAGAGTCTCCTGTGTTGCCTGTTTGAAGCAGTGGCAGGAAAGCCACACTTACTGCCCAAAGTGCAGAGCTGGTGACTTTTACCTCAACCCACAGTCAGTGGTGGGACTGGAGGATGCACTGACTGCACTGCAAAACAGAAAAATGCTGTTTTTTCATTTTCGTTTTTCAGTTTTTGTTTCAAAATGGAAAAACCGACCCATTGACCCATAATGAGAGAAGTATTTGTACTCCGTTACTTTACTTAAGTGGATTTTCCATGTATCTGTATACTTTACTTAAGTATTTATTTTTCTGACTACTTTTTACTTTTCCTCCCTTCATTTGAACACAAATATCTGAACTTTCTACTCCTTACATTGTAAAAACAGGCTCGTTACTTTCAACCTGGGTGGCTTTATGAAAAGAAGACATGACGTGTAAATAAGTGAAACACGATTTTTTCTTTTTCTTTTGGTGTGTGCGCCACTCCCTGTCTCTCAGTAAGATGCCCACATCAAAATCTGCTACAGAAATAAAAGTCCAACAATGTGCAGACAGTGCAGGAATATGACCAACACATGCTGAGCACTGTTCACAGTTTACAGAGGTAGATAACCTCCGCTCGGCAGTGGCAAAGACAAAGACATACAGAGAAGCCGTTGTGGTACAGTAGTCTGTGTGATGCGCAGAAACAGTTACAATAATAAGTGGCTTGCGGATAGTTGCCATGCAATCTCTGTCAACTCTGCGGCGCCAACGCTTCCGTCTGCGGCGAAAGGCGGCCAAAAAAAAAAAGGTTGGGGATAGTTTACCTTTTTGCGGCGAGAGAAAAGCTGCAGCCAATCAAAGCACAGAGTTGTCTGAGGTGTCGGAGTATGTATCAATAAATGTATTCACGCCCGAAGCACATTTATCAATGGAAGATAAACTTATTGTGACTGTTTCTGCACATAACACAGACTACTGTACAACAACATGCACAGTTATAGAGATGCAGAAACAGAAGCTGTATGATCTCCAGTCTGCTCAGTGTCACTGCTGAGTTTAAACTGAGATGTTATATCTGCATGTGGGTCAATATTTGGATAATTGTTCTGCTTCAAGTTCAACCCTACCTCACACACAAGTGACGTACAGTAACAGGCTGTTTATGTCGGTGACATCACGGTCAGTCCCGGTCTGTGATGCAAACACACGCGGGCAGAGCAGCCTTTCAATCTCTGACAAGGATTATTTAGAAGAATTATTTTTCCATTGAAAGCATAAAGTTTAGTGGGATGACATCTCTTTGGCAACGTCACTTTAGAGAACATCAGATATGTCAGCAATGGTTTTGGTTCACATCGGTAGTTTATTACTGCAGCCGCAGAATGACAGTTGAAAGACAAGCCAACCCCCCCCATCCCAGTTTTCCAGGCGTAAGAGGTGGAGGAAAACGGAGAGGCGTGACTACTGCTGTAATAAAGGCTAAATAATACGGACATCCTCAGCGACTACGCACTACTCTACCTCGCAGTGCACATAACAGAACTCTCCTACCAACCGAACATGGATCTAACGCAGGGGCTTTACTTTCTCCTGATCGGTAAGTCTGTCGCCTCAACACGCTCAGCTCGGAAGACCCTCCCTGTGGTTTATTTGTTTATCGGAGGCGGAGGTGAGAAAACCAGACTCGCGTGAGATGAGCTACTGTAGAAATGTCAAACATGAGAACAGCAAAAAAAAAAAAAAAAAAAAAGGCGCATGGCTGACTCATTTAGGATATAGCCTAAGGATATATTGTAGGCTATGGATATCGGGGGGGGAGAGTTAAAATTAGACTGATCCATTTGTACGACGGTGTATTAGAGCCACATGAGGAAACGTGTTTTTTTTTCCGCGACGAGATTAAACTCGACATGACGACTTTATAGTCAGCACTTCGACATTAAACTCGAAATGTCAAGAATAACATTTAAATATCATGCCGACTTTAATCTCAGTGTGTCGACATTTAGAAATTAAAGACTAACTTTCTCCTCAGAAGCTTTCCAGTGACTCTAGAAAACAAGTTAGAGTTGACAGTGAAAGGGCTGCTGCAGAGTAACGACGGGCTTTCCTCTAATGTAACATATACATTTGACTTGCTGAGCTACTTGAAGCTTTTTTCACAAATAAATCCTGTAATAGATAATAGATTAAAGTCGGCAAGATATTTCAACTTTATTCTTGATATTTCGAGTTTAATGTCGAAGTGCTGACTTTAAAGTCGTCATGTCGAGTTTAATCTTGTCTCGTGGACCTAATACTCCGTTGTATTTATAGGATATATTGTATGGATATCAGGGGGGGGAAAGAAATATGTGCAGTTTAAATTAGACTGATCGATTTGGGACTCGTCTATACTCTGTAGAGGGGCTTTCCAGTCACGTGCATTTCACGCAGCTCACGCGCACACACCTGACATTTCTCACAATGTCTCCCGTTTTCATATGCGGGTTTGTGTAGCCTGCTTCTACCACACTGCCCTAAAAAAAACATATAATGTATAACTTCTGTCATCAAGGCATCAAAATCTGACACAGAGTTACAACACCATTATAAGCGGGAATGCGGTGGCGGACAAGCCAATTCCTGCAGTCGAGTAACAACAAAAAAATATAGCGGTAGACTTTACAGTGTTTCCAGGGTTTGTTTGTTTGTTTTTAATGTTAAAAGTAAATTTAAATGTCACTTTAATCGGAAAAATCAATAGGAGCGTTTGTGTGTGTGTGTGTGTGTGTGTGTGTGTGTGTGTGAGTGTGTGTGCAGCGCTGTTAAATGTGGGTGTTGTTTGCTCTTGATTTAGATTATATTATATTATGAATGGTGGAGTGTGTGTAAAGTGTGTGTAAAGTGTGTGAGTGGTTAGATGAGGTTAGTAAACACGATCCGCTTTGTGAAGGTTGGGTTAGGCCACGAGGCCAAGATTTAGTCTACTGTGTAACCGAGTTGCTGAGTATTACTATGAGGTAACATTTCACTTACAGTTTTATAGTTGATATTTTTTGAATATTTAGCTCATTTTTCTTTAATTTAAGACAGAAATTCGTGTAAAACAACGTGTTATATATAAATGTTAAAAATGTGTTTAGGTAAAAAATTACATCTAAATCTAAATGTTTAATATAAATCTAATTTAGATGTAACATTGACATTCATTTTTAACATTTTGATTTATATTAAACATTTAGATTTAACACATTTTTAACATGAATATATAACATGTTGTTTTACAAGAATTTCTGTCTTAAATTTAAAAAAATGAGCTAAATATTCAAAAAATATCAGCTATAAAACTGTAACTGAAATGTTACAATCGGCACCTCATATAATCCAATATCACGATCACACAATCACATCCATTTGTTTTTTTTTTTTTAGGTACATATCAGAGTATAAATGTACAAATACCATCTAACAAAGGAGCAGATGATAAGATTAGAGATGCTGCAGTGTGTCTGTTAATGAAAGCTGCAGCTTCTCAAGAAACTCTGCTGTTTCTCATAAATACCTCATACACACGCACGCACACACACACCGCTCGCCCCGCAGTATGCAGCCACTCCTAATCTTTATGACTAAGTAAAAGCTGTCACACTAATTATAGGTAAAGAGTAATTACTTAGAAAGATAAGTTACGAGACAGAGTTTACATTTCTCAAAACTATAATCTCTACTAACCTTTATAAAATCTGTAGTGTTGACTGTCTTTATCAGATAAGGTTCAGCTTCTCTACGTACTGTAGCTCCTGTTTTCCTGGAAATGGACAGCTCAGTTTTAAATGGGAGCAGACGTAAAAACCATAGCACAAGTCCAAACAATGCCAAAACAGAACCAACAGACACACACACAGAGGGAGTCCAACAGACACAGTAGTAGTAACAGAAAGGGTGCAACCCAGCATTATATTAATATACTGCTGTATCAAGGCCCCATAGTTTCATGTATAGCTCTTCCTTGTCTCGCAGCCTGTAACAAAGCCTTTCATAAGAAGTAACCTCGGCCATTTCTTCAAGCCACTCCTTCACATACTTCTCCTCTCGTTTTCCGGTGTCGCAACACTATCCTGCATCCAGTAATAATAATAAAGCTGTTCTGCACCATTACGATCTGCTGGACATTTAGCACACTTCCCTTCAGTAGCACATCTAATAGATTGTACCAGTGTAGAGCACATCACAGTGTTACTAAAGGAGATAATGTTACACCACAGTAAGTCTATCATGGGGCATGAATATAACATTATGTATAAAAGTACCACACAAAGCATCACATCTCCAACATAAGTCCTAACTGTGCCAGTTTACATGGAGTCCAATAAGTTCCTCAACACTTTAACCCTCCTGTCCTCAGGTCAAGGAAGGACAGGAGGAAGGAAGGAAGGAAGGAAAGGAGTAAGGAGGGAGGGAGGGAGGGAGGAAGGACAGAAAGGAGTAAGGAAGGAAGGAAAGGAGTAAGGAGGGAGGGAGGGAGGAAGGAATTAAGGAAGGAAAGGAGTAAGGAGGAAAAGAGGAAGTAAGGAGAGAAGTAAGGGAGGAAGGAAAGGAGTAAGGAGAGAGGGAGGAAGGAAGGAAGGAAAGGAGTAAGGAGGGAGGGAGGGAGGAAGGAAGGAAAGGAGTAAGGAGGAAAGGAGGATGGAAGGATGGAAGGAAGGAAAGGAGTAAGGAGGGAGGCAGGAAGGAAGGAAGGAAGGAAGGAAAGGAGTAAGGAGGAAAAGAAGAAGGAAGTAAGGAGAGAAGTAAGGGAGGAAGGAAGGAAAGGAGTAAGGAGGGAGGAAGGAAGGAAGGAAAGGAGTAAGGAGGGAGGAAGGAAGGAAGGAAAGGAGTAAGGAGGGAGGCAGGAAGGAAAGAAGGAAGGAAAGGAGTAAGGAGGAAAAGAGGAAGGAAGTAAGGAGAGAAGTAAGGGAGGAAGGAAGGAAGGAAAGGAGTAAGGAGGAAAGGAGGATGGAAGGAAGGAAGGAAAGGAGTCAGGAGGAAAAGAGGAAGGAAGTAAGGAGAGGAGTAAGGGAGGAAGGAAGGAAGGAAACAAAGAAGTATGGAAAGAGGAGGGAGCAAAGAAAGAGGGAAGTTAGGGGAAGAACAAAGGAAATATTAAAGAAAGATGGAAAAGAAAGGAAAGAAGGAACAGTCAAAAGAGATGAGGTCAATTTGACCCGGGAGGACGACAGGAGGGTTAAACTTTGATCCAACAATGGGAGCGGTTTTAAAACAAGGTAAACCCCCCCCCCCCCCATCTCCTCCCAGATCCCCCCCCACCCCTCCCTCCGCCAGGCTGCGCCACTCTTAGTAAACATCTCCAACAACTTCCCCAAATCAAATAATGTGCTCTTAGTCTCTGTGTGTGTGAGAGTAGCTGTTATGTAACATCTTATCAGTGCATTAGTCTGTAGTGCAATAGATGGGGGTTCATATCCTGCAGAGGAGAGATAGTAGAAAGGCAGAGTGAGACTGTCCTGCCCGGGACTTTCCACAAGTGGTGAAGGCTATTATTTTTTTTTTGTTAAGTTAAGGCAAAAAAAAATCTGCTTGTTAACTTATATAATGTGTTTGACTCTTTATAAAGCAGCAAAACCTGAAATGTTCCCGCTTATTTTTAATAGATGACATAAAATCATTTACGACTCCTCATAAATCTACACTATATAAACTCACGCTTCATGTAATTCCCAATTAAAGATATGACTTAGTGACATGAATACAACTGCAAGTGAAGATTATTTTCATTATCAGTTAATCTGTTGCTTATTTTCTCAATTAGTCATTATTAGGTTTTGTATAAAATGGTGAAAAATTACTGTTTCATAAAACTCAAGATAAAACCTTAAATGTGAAATAAAAGACAGATATTCAACTTACTGTCACAGTGGACTAAAAACACAGAAAACAGTCACGTTTGAGGAGCTGGAACCAGATCATTTTGGCATTTTTTTATTAATAAAATGAGTCCAAACAATTACACCAATATGAAAATAGTTGGTGATTCATTTTCTTTTAACTGATCAATGGACTTACTCATTACAGCAGTAACACAGCATATAAATGAGGGCCAGTTTTCTGCAAAGGATCGGGGGTTTTCCCCTACAGGGAAATCTCTGCATACCTAAAATCTCAATAAACATGATCTCATAGTATTTTGTAAACCTACAGGCATAAATAACACAGTAGCAAAGTGAAGAAAATCTGTTACTTTCATTGTTATACTCTCATGTTGTTGGCTGTTTGTGTTGTATTAAGTCTCATATCTCTATGTTTGCTTTGAGTGTTAACGACCCAAATCTCTGAAGTATCGTCAAGTTGTATCAGCACGCCCGTAAAACCGGTTCAACATCATGATCTTAAGCAGGGAGATTTCCTGCACGGCTGCATTAGTTTGCACATACTTATAATAATTACTGAGATTTGTTTTCCTCCAAATGACTCAGATCAGATTTATGTTTTATCCCTTCGTAGGTTACACAGATTAACTGCTATTTTAGAAAATCCTTTCTTTGCTTTTCCTTCCTCTTTGAGGCCATAACAACATAAATCATGGATTATTTCTCTCATTGAGCCTAAATGTGATGTTTTACAGCCTCTTCAGACTCATTCACACCTCATTGGTTCTAAACTTTTCTTTAAAAACATGTTAGAGACAAAAAGTCAACTTCATAAAATGTCTCCAGCAGGATCTCTGATGTCAGCAGTGATTTGTGTTATTCTTCGTTTATACACTAAAGCACAACCTGTATCTATAGCAACCATAGAACAACCTGTATCTATAGCAACCATAGAACAACCTGTATCTATATCAACCATAGAACAACCTGTATCTATAGCAACCATAGAACAACCTGTATCTATAGCATCCATAGAACAACCTGTATCTATAGCAACCATAGAACAACCTGTATCTATATCAACCATAGAACAACCTGTATCTATATCAACCATAACACAACCTGTATCTATATCAACCATAGAACAACCTGTATCTATAGCAACCATAACACAATCTGATGGTCTGTCTGTGCATTACATACCTCATACAAGTGCTAAAGATTGACTTAAAGTTAAATGGGTTCAATAGATTTTAGTTTTTGAGCAGATATCATGACACAAAGTGACTTCTACCAAACGGTTGAGCGGACCTACAAAGGGGTTAATGTTATCAGTTAAATCGTTATGGTCATGCAGGGTTTTTTTTAAATCACAGCTGAGAGAAATGATTCCCTTCTCTGCACATAATGTATCACCTGTCTGCAGAGCAGCAACCGTGACGAGCGTTGAAAGATAAGATGAAGGAAATTTATGAAGAAACTACTGAAAAAAACAGGAAGTTTATCTGAACTGAAACTCAGCCATGTTCATGATCTTAATGTCACATTTCATTTAAACCTGCACATATGAGGCAACACTAACCTGTCCAAATATGAACACTATGCAAGTAAGTACACAGTGTACTAATCAAAGAATGTGATCAAAGACACACTATAAAAAGTTTGGTGGTGAATAGTTGAACCACATTCATTCATAAGACAAACACTGTGGCTCAAATCACACACTTCTATTAGCACACTGTGTACTTACTTGTGTAGTTTCCATGACAGGATATTATCACGATACTTGTGTGATTCTTCCTCTCTCTCCTCTCTACCCCAACTAGTCGAGGCAGATGTTCTCCCACTTTGAGTCTGGTTCTGAGGGTTTCTTCCTGTTAAAAGGGACCTTATACCTAACCCTAACCCTTTTTTTCTTGCCATTGTCGCTATGTGCTGCTCATGTGGGAATGTTGGGTCTCTTTAAATTAAACTTGAAGAGTTTGGTTTAGAACCTGCTCTATGTGCCTTGAGATAACTTTGTTGTGATTTGGCGCTATACAAATAACGATTGATTGACGATTACGGTTGGGTATCGTTTAGACTTATCTGATACCGGTGCCGAAACGGTACTTTTGAAACGGTGCTCGAACCGGTGCTTAAAGAATGGAAAACATACAAACTTTGTCCAAAAACGGTGCCTTTTTATTTTTGCAAATTGAACAGAATATTAATTAAAATCCCTACATAATATAAATACAACTAAGACTAGGGCTGGGCAATTATGGCAAAACCTGGATTACGATTAATGAACGATTATCTCCTCCCTTGATGAACAATGACGTATTTTCACAGTTTCTTTAGTTTAGTATGTTACACTGCTGCCCTCACACATGAGGATCTTTAGGGAGGGAAAATAATGATGTTTTAAGCTGTGACGCTGTGGTTAATGTCTAGTTTACTTGGTTAGAACTATGTAAAGATCATGGTTTGGGTTCAAATGATCACTTAAAATCCTTAAAGATGTGCAACCTTTGCTGTCATGGCAACAGTGAAAACCACGATTAATTGACATGAGCAAGATTAAGTCGATTAGAGTTTCTAAATGTTGGTTTAGATTATTTTTCGATTAATTGCCCAGCCCTAACTAAGACTGAGAAATAAATAAACCAATAGAAAATATAATTTGACTGTCAGGGAGCTGAGTCATCACCCAACTCCATTTCAGTTTTATTTTTGTTTCTGTGCTTTTCCCGTTGATCTAAAGTTGTTTCTGACTTCCCCGTGAACACGCAAGTGAGCGTCATGTAGTCCTGCAAGAAAAAAGAGAGAGAGTCATTATGAATCATCAAGAGACAGTCTGATGTGGAGAGGACAGGAAAGCGAGGGGTTAAAGTCTAGAAGGCCCACTTAAAGCACTCCAGTCTGCTAAATGAACCCAATAAATCTACTGATGGTTTATATGTAACAATAGTAAAGTGGTGCTTAGTGCAAAAAAACACATTTATAATTTATATTAGTATAATGCAGCGATGTTCACCGTAGTTACAAAGTTTAAAAAGTGTTCCCTCCTTTCTGCTACAGAGCCAAGATGGCGTCCGTTGAGTGTGAGAAGTGTCCTTAGCTCCACACTCAACTTTCTGACTGTTTTGAGTGAAAGCATCCAGGTTCTCATAGTGCTGCATGTTTCCATACTTCTCAGTGTGAACACACTTATGACCTCACGATATTAAGAAGAGGAAGAAACAGAAGAAGAGATTAGAGACACAGTTTAAGTTTTACTCTTTTCAATCGACCATGCTGACTTTTACCAGTATGATTCATACAAAGACCTACAAACGGTTAAACCCCCAAACCGTTTGTAGGTCTGCTCAACCGTTTGGTAGAAGTCACTTTGCCCCCAACTTCAATATAAAGGAGACTAATGAGATTTAGCAGCATCCTTTATTACAACCAGTGTCCCTGTTACTGTTTTAAATGGGACAAATTCTTTAGTAGAAAGTTGTTTTAACCCTTTGTAGGTCACTTTGTGTCATTATATCTGCTCAAAAACCAAAATCTATTGCACTTAACTAATTTAACTTTTAGGTCAATCTTCACCACTCATATGAGGTATGTAATGCACAGACAGACCATCAGATTGTGTTATGGTTGCTATAGATACAGGTTGTGCTAGAATAACACAAATCACTGCTGACATCAGAGATCCTGCTGGAGACATTTTTGAAGTTGACTTTCATGTTTTCATCTTGTACATGAACAGAATGAGTCTCTAACATGTTTTTAATAAAAGTTTAGAACCAATGAGGTGTGAATGAGTCTGTAGAGGCTGTAAAACATCACATTGAGGCTCAATGAGAGAAATAAATCCATGTTTTATGTTGTCATGGCACTTTCTTGGTGTGACCTACAAAGGAATAAACACATTCTCCTTTTTATATAGCATAATGTGATTTAGCCGAGTAATTGTGAGAGAAGCAGCACACTGATTATTGTCTAAAGTTAAATCATGTACTGCAGGATACATGAAACATCATCTCTAAAAGATCAGATCTCACTAAGAAGGAAAGTTAGCATGAAACCTTTAATGTCAACGTAGTCTGGTGTCATGCTTGATAGTCATTAGCGTGTGTGTGTGTGTGTGTGTTTACATGGACAGATTAAATGAGTTTCACTTCCTCGTTTCCTCTCACGGTTGGCATTTTGTGGTTGCTTTTAAAGGTGGCAGGTGGTCCTCCGTTTATAATTTGTTTAACCCTGTTTGAATAAAGGGAAACACTGCAGGCATGCTAAGCACTCACCCATAGGCATGAGTTGAACAATCTCTGATGGGAAAATACAGTTATGCTGGCAAGCTTAACACCAGCTCAGACAGCATGACTCCCTTCTCAATCAATCTCAATCAATCTTTATTTGTATAGCGCCAAATCAAAACAAAGTTATCTCAAGGCACTTTACACAGAGCAGGTTCTAAACCGAACTCTTCAGGTTTTAATTTTAAAGAGACCCAACATTCCCACATGAGCAGCACTTAGCGACAATGGCAAGAAAAAAACTCCCTTTTAACAGGAAGAAACTTCAGTGAGACAGTATTTTATTGATACTGTATTAAGATCAAAGTGCCTATTCATGATTTGTGGTTTCTCGCTGTCTAGCGTTTAATCTGTGTTGAAAATACAAACAGGAAGTTATGCTGGCAGACTTAACACCAGCTCAGACAGCATGACTCCATTCTGCAGTGAGACAGTATTTTATTGATACTGTATTAAGCTCAAAGTGCCTATTCATGATTTGTGGTTTCTCGCTGTGTAACGGTTTAATCTGTGTTCATGTTGCTGGTCAATGATGATGATGACATCAACGTTTCCATTACTCACATGAGGAATTTGTGCTGCAGCAAGAAGTGAAAGTAGGATGATTAAAAGGTCAAGTCATGAGTAAAAGATAAACATAACACAGCTTTTATTCCACTTAATGTCTGTCAAAACACTGAAACACCGAAAATATATACCGAAACCGACATTTAGACCCTCTGACCGAAGTAATCTTACTCATGTCGGTTATTTCGGTTATTACTTTCCCTGGGCTGTCCCCTTGGGGGAAGAAAAAAAAACCGCGCCGTGTAAGTCACGTGGCTCCACCCCATCCATCTGCGTTCACCAAGCGTACCGTGCCAGGGAAATGTACCGCACTTAAGCACGGTACACTTGCACTCACACTAGCCAAATAATCCGGATTTTAGGGGGCAAACGTGCTTGGGCACGGTACGATTGCTTAGTGTGAGTACGTCCTCAAAGTAGGATTCATGAGCGAACCTGATGCTGCCGACATGGAGGAGAGGAGCACAAACACAGAGCCAGCAAATCAACTCGAGCAGCTTGTGCCGAAACAGAATGCCGTGTCCGTTGTTTGGACACATTTTGGGTTCAGTGCAGACGACATTGAACATAAAAGTCAAGTGCAAGTACTGCAGAAAAACTATCAGCGAGCCAGGGTAACACGTTTACAAATGCCAAACAATATGCCAGCTTTAATAGTTGAGCATAAAAAAAAGATTTAATAAAAATAATAACAATAAAAATAATCGTTATCGAGGTAAAATCTTCAATTAATCGTGATATTGATATTAAGTAATATCGCCCAGCCCTAGATCCAAGTCTTCCACACAGTGATGGATGCAGCTCATTAATAAATTAAACACTGGTATTGTAAGATAATTACTTGATTACTTAATTTCAGTAACCCTAAAGATAAGAGACTGAGAACAGAAGTCGTCAAACAGCCAGTTGGGATCTTTAATCGATGAGATGTTTTATTTATGAAACATTGATCTGGAACGCTGTGAAATGAATGTGTTTATAATATTTCCCTCTGAAATGACACTGTTGAAAGCACAGAATACAGAGTTAATCATGCGTGTGGACAGACTATAGAAACCTCACAGGTGGTTTTAAAAGCCTAAACGTGTCCAGATACAGTTTATCTTAATGTCATGCTCAGTAGCGGAGGATGTTTACAAGTATCAGTCTAGAAATGACTCGTCTACAAGTATCTGAACAGAAGATAATTAACAGTTATCAGAAAACTAACCACACCTAAAAGTTCCCACCTCTCATCTCATCCACACACTAACCATTAACAGATGTGGCAGATGGTTGCCCAGCGATACGATGAGTCATATTTCCATTTTAACAAACGTGTAAACAGTATTTTATTACAAACTAACTAAACATAATATAACTATTAGGACTGTCAAAGTTTACAAGCAAATCAAGCAAACAGTCTCAAATACCAAACATACAGCTGATACAGAGAGAGAGATAGAGTGAGTGTGAATTCCCCCCGGTGGGGACCTTTTCCTGACAAAGTGTGTAATGGCGCTTTTCCACTACACAGTTCCAGCATGACTCGCCTCGGCACGGTTCCAGAACAGACCTTTTCCATTACAAAAAAGTACCTACTCAACGTGGGCAGGGTCGTCATAGCACGGCTCTGCGAAACTGCTGTGACTTCGTTTTATACGCAACACAAAACACAAACAATGGAGGACATGGAGGCAGTGGTGTACTTGCTGCTGTATGAGGCTTTCTGTCTCACACAAAGCAATAAAATTGAGCCGTATGGCTGTAGCTATGGTTGTAACGCTGCTGCCGGTATTTAAAAATGCCGGGCTTGATTCTTGTGTGGGACGGCTCATGACTCTTCCAGCGACAACTACCAATCAGTGGCCAGCAGTGTGTCGATGTCACATTGTAGTACCGGCTTGGCTCGCTTGGAACCTCACCAGAGCAGGTACTAAAAAAGTACCAGGTACCGAAACGCAAAAAGAACCGAGGCGAGTCGTGCTGGAACGGTGTAGTGGAAAAGCACCATAAGTGTGTATATTAGCATATTAGCTTTGTATTAGCATATTAGCTTAGCGATTAGCCCCCTGGCTAACTGGATTATTAGATGCAGTGTTAATGGTTAGGGTTTCAATCCAACATTTGTTCAAATACTGCATATGAATTGTACTGTGGCTAACTGATGTCAATTGAATGCTAATAGGCGTTAGCATTACGGATCCCAACGAGGGGGCAAAATTCAGGTTTAAAATGTATGTGAGAGTCATTGATATTTAAAGTAATTTTTTTTTGTTCAAATAGAATTATAATGAATTTAGGAGTTACAATTACATCTCTAGACCCTATAGAAAGGCTGGAACCCACAGCACATCACCCAGTCAGGAGTCCCCACGAGGTAGTAAAAACGGGTATCTGTGTGTGAGCGGCATCAGCGTGTGTGCATAAAGCAGCATATGTATCAACTCCCACGTTAATAAGAGTTAACTCCTAACAATCATGATGTCATAGCCACCAAATATTTTAATCTATTGACAGCCCTAATAACTGTACATCATGTAGTGTATCTGTATTCAGACACCCAAACATAACACAGGATTAGACATTGTTACGACCCTGGCCTAGGGAACCTGGGCCCAACATGATCAAGAGTCCCTGCTCTTCCCATCCCCAAGAATGTGCAGCCAAACCATGGTTGAGGTCCAGAAAACAGCCGTTTATTTCATTAATTCGGACAGGAGAAACAAATGCCCAAAACAATAAACAAAACTTCTCAACCTGGCCCTGATCTTAATCTGCACAGAAAACGAGAAAACAAAAGACAAAACTTAAACCTTACTCCTCACTTTATAAACAAGACAAAAATGGTTCAAACAAAAAGAAAGGGCTTCTCCTCCCTACTGTTGGCTATCTGGACAACAAATAGGCACATATTAAGTACTTCATCTCACCGACAGCACAACCAGCAGCATGGCGTCCATTGTTGGGAATGGGAAGGATAGAGGGGCAGAGGTCCAGCAGCAGCCAGTTTAAAAACCAAGTCCAACCAATCAGCCATCAGCAATCCGTCAGCAGACCAGCCGGAACACCTGTAGTCAATCACACTCTGATTGGGAGTCACAGAGCTGGGAGAGAGAGCTGTCACCACACAGGCAAAACAAAAAAACATGGCCCAGAACATAACAACATGCAGTCATTAGTCGATGAATCAGTTTATTGACTGTAAATGATCTGTGGATAATTAATGATTATTACCTTAAAATTACCCCCTGCTATTAAATTGTCATATAGTTTTATCCATTTCATTGTTTTTACTCTGTTCCTATTATTCTGTGCAACATGCTGCACTTTGAAGCACTTTGTGTGATTTTGTGTTGTCGTGTATGTTTTGTTTTCCTGTGCTTATTATGTATTGTTGTATGTGTGCACTTTTAGCCCAAGACACATTTCTTTTGGGACAATAAAGTCTAATCTAATCTAATTAAAGTAAAGAAATAGAGCCTAAAATACACGAGCACCTCAGCACGGAAATTGTGCTGAGGTTTCAGCATTTCCTGTTTGTGTTCGGCTGATGCAACTCTAATGTAATCTCAGCTTTGGTTAGTCCGCTCACAGCTCAGGGTTTTTTTTTTTAAAGATAAAAACGTGACGAAGTGAAAGTGACGTGACATCAGGCTATAACTTCCTCCACCAATCAGATGAGCTGCTGATGATATCACTACTTTGACATTTAACAACAACATCAAACCACATTTAACCCTTTGTAGGTCAGCTTTGTGTCATGATATCTGCTCAAAAACTTAAAACTATTGAACCCATTTAACTTTTAGGTCAATCTTTAACACTTGTATGAGGAATGTAATGCACAGACAGACCATCAGATTGTTCTATGGTTGCTATAGATACAGGTTGTGCTAGTGTATAAACGAAGAATAACACAAATCTCTTTTTGTCTCTAAACATGTTTTTAAAGAAAAGTTTAGAACCAATGAGGTGTGAATGAGTCTGTAGAGGTCTGTAAAACATCACATTTAGGCTCAATGAGAAAACAAACCCATGTTTTATGTTATCATGGCAACAAAGAGGAAAGGAAAAGAGATTAGTTTGTTTAAATAGCACTTTGTTGGTGTGAGCTACAAAGGGATATACACGTGGCTCTGCTCCTCTTCTGTACTGCAGCTGCTTTAATTCATCATTTGCTCCACTAGAAAAAGTTAACCTTTAGCTCGTTGGTGTGAAACATTAATCTAGGTCAGATAAAGTGACGTGCAACCTTTAGACACATAAAAGCTACAATAGGATCTCCGGTCACATGCTTAGTAAAGTCTTTATATCTGCTTTGTCATACAGAAACAAACCCACAGTGTTGCTTGACGAGAAATATGAAAGTACTGAATCATAATTTGGAAAATGAGATATAAAAAATACATAATTTGATGTTACAAGTTTTCTCATTTGAACCTAAAAGTAAAAACATTTCCACAAACATTTATAGGCCTAATATATTTTTAATGTTATGAGTTGTATCTCCACCTATCTCTCCTGTTTCATATAGAAAAGAAAGTGACACATTCTTGCTTTCCCCTCTTCATTAATTTCACATATACTAGTTTCTAAACTGATTTTTTTTTAATCATTTCTATTAAAGCATAGACCTACAACAAGCTTACATTCTGCTAATTCAAGGCACATACAATTAAACAACCATCTCAACCATCTTAACAGATAAACAGACTGTATCTCCTGGTGCATGTTGCCTGTTTTTAGGGTTAAGGGGAAATGATGGCATGTGAGTCCTAACGTAAAGAGCTAAACGATCACAGACGCTTTACAGTGTTTGAAGATGCACAATGTCACAAATACGACGAAAAGAAACACATTGTAAAGGAGGCATATCAGAATAATAATCATACATGTTAGAAGCTCCGTAGACCAGGGCTCTCAAACATGCGGCCCGCGGGCCAGAAGCGGCCCGCCGAGGAGTCCAATCCAGTCCACTGTCCTTGCTTCCTTCTTTCCTTCCATCTTTCCTTCCTGCCTTCCTTCCTTCTGTCCTTCCCTCCTTCCTTCCATATTTCCTTCCTTACTTCCGTCCTTCGCTCCTTCTATCTTTACTTCCTTCCTTCCTTCCTTCCTTCCCTCCTTCCATCTTTCCTTCCCTCCTTCCTTCCTTCCCTCCTTCCATCTTTCCTTCCTTTCTTCCCTCCTTCCTTCCATATTTCCGTCCTTCCTTCCTTCTTTCCATCTTTCCTTCCTTCCTTCAATCTTTGCTTCCTTCCTTCCTTCCTTCAGTCTTTGCTTCCTTCCTTCCTTCCTTCCTTCCCTCCTTCCTTCCATATTTCCTTCCTTCCTTCTTTGCATCTTTCCTTCCTTCCTTCCTTCAATCTTTGCTTGCTTCCTTCCTTCCTTCCTTCCTTCCATCTTTGCTTCCTTCCTTCCCTCCTTTCTTCCTTCCTTCCATCTTTCCTTCCCTCCTTCCTTCCTTCCTTCCTTCCCTCCTTCCATCTTTCCTTCCTTCCTCCCTTCCTTCCCTCCTTCCATCTTTCCTTCCTTCCCTCCTTCTTTCCATATTTCCATCTTTCCCTCCTTCCTTCTTTCCCTCCTTCCATCTTTCCTTCCTTCCTTCCTTCTTTCCTTCCTCCATCAGATCATATAGGACTGTATTTGGCCCTTGAATGAAGATGAGTTTGACCCTCCTGCCTCAGACTGTGATATTTAGATGTTGCTCTGGCTCTTTGTCTTTCCTCTGTGCAGTAAATGTCCTTCCATATTTCCTTCCTTCCTTCCGTCCTTCGCTCCTTCTATCTTTACTTACTTCCTTCCTTCCATCTTTCCTTCCATCTTTCCTTCCCTCCTTCCTTCCCTCCTTCCATCTTTCCTTCCTTCCTTCCCTCCTTCCTTCCATATTTAAATGTCAATTCTTAATTTACACGCCGCCCTGTACTGATAAAAAATGTCACCAAGTTATCAAATTAGCATACATGATGTCACTTTTGGCGTTGTTTATCACACACAGGACACGATAACCTTACAAATGCATGAATTATATTGTACGTCTGGCATCACTGTTAACCCACAATACAATACAAATCAGCACTGCTGAAGTCATTTAAACATGTTTTCCTTCAGTTTATATATGAGAAGTCTGAGCTTAGGAAGGCATTGAAGCATCTATAATCAATATAATTTATAAATATTAACTCCACAGTCTGCTGTGTCTGTGTGTAATGTGTTTGATGAATCTACGGAGAATTATCAGAGACTCTGCAGCTTCCTCTCAGCTTCACAGAGCGTTATAGTTGAGTTTCAGCTCATTGTTTAACTGCTACTTTACTGTTCTGGTTCACTTTCAGCTCTCATAGCACATTTCTGATGGTTAAACTGTGTCCTTCACTGCTGAATCCTGCAGTTTTTACTGTGTGATGTGTTAAAGTATCTCTAGCATATATTTCTATAACATGTCATCACTTTCAGTTAGATAAAACTCACTGTAATGCTCTGTAAAGCTCTCTCAGCGCACTTATAGTGTCGTTTTCAGAGAGATAACATTGTTAAAAGCCACTGTACTCTAGCTGCTCAGATGCTGCGTTAAGTTTTCACAATTATCAGATTGATTTCTGAAAGTTTCCAATTCCAACATCTGAAAAGTGTTTTGTTGGAGTTTCCAAACCTGTTTTTAACCATCTGAAGAACATTTCTGATGGTTAAACTGAGTCCTTCACTGCTGAATCCTGAAGTTTTTACTATGTTTAATGTGTTAAAGTATCTATAACATATATTTCTATAACATGTCATCACTTTCAGTTAGATGAAACTTAACTATAAAGCTTCTCATAGCATCGTATTCAGAGAGATAAAGCTGTTAAAGCCACTGTACTCTACCTGCTCAGCACCAAATTTGACCTGCTGCTGAGTTAAGTTTTCACAATTATCAGATTGATTTCTTAAAGTTTCCAATTCCAACGTCTGAAAAGTGTTTTTAACCATCTGAAGAACATTTCTGATGGTTAAACTTTGTCCCATCAGTGCTGCTACAGTGTGAAGTGGTTTTATGGGTTTTTACTGCTGGATGTTTCCTACTGTAATCTATGAATAATTGTAAGGGTGCGGTTAAGTGTTTGTAGAGATTAATGGTCTGTGAGGCAGTATAATGAGGGACTATAAAGTTTACACCACAAAAACAAATCAGGCGGAAAAGTGGAAGCAAACAATTAGTCAGAGGTTTTTTATGGCACTAATAGTCAATTACCAAAAGCAGAAGTGTTAAAAAGTCTCTTAATACTTAACTTCCTTCTCTTCTCTGTCTGTGGCTCAAAGCTCAGCATGTTTATTATAAGGCTCTGTAACTTTCTAAATCAGCTGGTCAGTGTAAAATAGTTTTTTTAACAAACAAACAAGAGCGAATCGTGCGTTTGCTGGGGATTATTTTCAGCGGCGGATGAATCCACATTTAGTACTCTAATGTAGGGATGCACCGAAATGAAAATTCCTGACTGAAACCGAAAATGAGGAAACCAAGGCCGAAAACCGAAACACCGAAAGAAATGATTATGCCAATTATGAGTACCATTGCATTTATGGCTATGACTGTGTACTAACCTCACTTATGGCGCTTTTCCACTACACAGGTCCAGCCCGAATCGGCTCGCCTCGCCTGGGTACGGTTCCAGGAACCTTTTCCATTACAAAAAAGTACCTACTCACCGCGGGCGGGGTCGTCATAGCACGGCGCCGCGAAACTGTCGTGACTTTGTTTTATACGCGACACAAACACATAAACAATGGAGGACATTGAGGCAGTGGTGTACTTGCTGCTGTATGAGGCTTTCTGTCTCACACAAAGCAAGAAAATTGAGCCGTATAGCTGTAACAATGGTTGTAACGCTGCTGCCGGTATTTAAAAATGCCGGACAACTCATGACTCTTCAAGCGACAACTCTTCTGACCAATCAGCGGCCAGCAGTGTGTCGACGTCACATTTTAGTATCGGCTTGGCTCGCTTGGAACCTCACCAGAGCAGGTACTAAAAAAGTACCAGGTACCAGGTCCTATCCCTAGTGGAAACGCAAAAAGAACCGAGGCGAGTTGAGGCGAGTCGTGCTGGAACTGTGTAGTGAAAAAGCGCCATAAAATCAAGGCATTGCAATTCAAAGAATAAATCAATTACAAAAGTATGAAAATATTTATTTAGCACTGACATTACAACAATGCACAATATAAAATTAAATTAAGTTAAAAATAAAAAGTTTAAACTTGACCCTACTCATGTGTACGTTAAATAATAACGTGACTGACTGGCCTGCTGAAAGATTGTAAAATTAAATATGTTTGTATAAAAACACAAAGTGCATTTAAAAAGACTACTACAACAAAGTGCATTCAGAACAAGTGCAACTACTGAAAGATATAACAATATTTTCTCTGTAGCAGACATTGCAACCTGCAAAAAGTCAATTCAGTTGGAGGGGGAGTGGGGGGGGGGGGGGGGGGGTCGGTGTCAGTCTAATAAGCAGCAACACAGAGCTATAAAGACGCTTTGCTCTCACACGCGCTGCATTTATAGTCACACAAACACACACACACACGAGCAGACACACTTTTTCCTGTGCTCTGCTCACCTTCTCCTGTGCTGTGCGCTTCTCCGTCTCCAAGCGGGTTCTCCGCATCCATCGCGGCCCGGATCATTTCTCGTGCGTGCTGGTTTAATCCCACATCCAGGTAATGATATTTATAACGCGGATCAAGTACAGTCGCGATGAAGTGCAGAGAATCCAAATAGATCTCAGTGAAACGTGTGCTGACAGACTCTCAGAGTGTACTTTTCATTGTTTTCACTCCGTGGTCCGTCTCAACTTCTCTGCTTAGAAAACACTTTAGTGCTGCAATGAAAGGAATAACGTCTGCTACAGATGCATCAGAGGAGCTGATCTCTTTAGTTAGCTGTTTCGGCCGTTTTGTTTTGTTTTTCGGCTGAAAATGCGCTTTTGGGCCATTTTCTGCCAACGATTTTCGGTGCATCCCTACTCTAATGATTATTTCTGGCAGCAGGAGGATGTGTGTTTTGGATTTAACAGTGTGTGTCCATGGTGATGAAGGAGCACGTCATCCAGTGCAGTTAAGTGACTCACTGATGTGTATTTAATAGTTTTGGGAATAAGATAAAGCCACAGATTGTGATCATCAAGTTGGCATTTATGTTGGCGCTGACACTTTGGTAAAGCTCTTTAAACTTTCCTGTAATGATGTGTTACAGTGTTTACAGCATAAATTCATGTTCATGTCAAGTTTTATGGCAAGAAAATAAAAAAATGAAGAGCAATGAAGCTTATTTGAATTTGAAAATAAGTTCTGATTTGTTTTGGGGTTTTTTTTTGAAGTAGAAGTTTTGAAGTAGTATTTTGAAATGTCACTTTAATTTAAAATCTGTCTCTTGCTTGCTACTTTAAAGTCAATGCACGCGTCCAGATTAACCAACACTGATAAATCCTGAAATGCAGGAAATCTAAACAGCAACGTGAAAGTAAAATACATAAAATTCCCAATTTACTTCCTTTTTTTTAAGGTCTGGTTAAACTGTAAAAACACCAGCCAGAATAATTTAGTGTGTGATGAAATCAGACGCCTGAACTTTGAATATCCGTGCAATGGAAACCACAGTCAGATTTATCTTTGAGAAACTAAATCTGACGTTTATCTCTGATTGTGGTTTTCACTCAACCTCTTTTTAGATAAGTCGTACACAGCCTCGGATATCCGTTTAACCATGAGTCTAAGTTATCTGTTTATTTGCGGTTAATTTCAACTCTTTGATATGTGCAGACATCCTGACAGCATCCATTTCCTTCACGCTGCTGATTTTCTTCTCTCTTGAGTAAGGCTGCTCAGTTAATCGAAATTTGATCATGATTACGATTTTGGGCCAAAACAATCTCAAAACTAATAAAATCGGGGGGAAACGATTTTTTGTCATTTTCCGTTGTGCAACATTGTTTAGAAACAGTCTTCAAAAAGCAGCGCATTCGTATTTCTGTCCCTCCTCCACAGCTCCCGCCGCTCTCCCATTTTGTCTTTTCTCCCGGGAATCTCCCGTAATATTACAAGCCCCAACTTTGTTAATAATAATGAGAAGCTGCACAATAACAAAGGTTTTATTTTGAAAGCAGCTCCGTTAGTTTGACAGAAGCTGAAACACATGACGAAATGTTTTAACCAGGCGGGGAGCTCCAGTCCTCTGAAATGAGGCCAACCAGGAAGTAACTTAGAACTGCATTCTATCAAAAGGCCACCAGGGGGCGACCGTTTTGGTGTCAAAAGGACTTCCGTCTCTATTCAAGTCAATGGAGAATTCACCAACTTCTCACTTGATTTCTAACCTCAGTAAACGTTTTCAAAATGTGTTTATGGTCTCAATCGCTAGTTTAAAGCCTTCTTCAATGCAGTATGATGTTCATTTGGGACATTTTGGCCTCCTTGATTTTATATGTGACGATAAAGCAGGGTATGCATTAGGGCGTGGCTACGTGGTGATTGACAGGTTGATTGGTTCACAGGTTCAGGAGGGCGCCTCATGCTCCTCCTGATGCCCATATAAGTAGAATCCCTGTTTTTATTTTTCCCAGCATGCACCTGAAATTTTCAAGATGGCGCTGCTCATATCCGATACTATTGGCCTCCGAGCAGCAGTCCACAAACCAATGGGTGACGTCACGGATGTTACGTCCATTTCTTACATACAGTCTATGGTTTTAACTGTAAATAAAAGTGCACATTATTATTATTATTATGCACTAATTATTAAAAACCAGGATGTGTTGTGTGAACTATCATCATCTTAACCCGCTCAGGCTCAGCACTAATATCTCTGCACATTTTCTGCTGTGTGTTGCGTTAAGCGGCAGATCAAAGGCTGCTCCTTGGAGAGAAAATTAATTAAGCCGAATGGACAATAATGTCCAATAAATGCAGCATGTTTCTAAAGTTAAAAAAAAATCGTTTTAATAATCGTGATAATCTCTTGGGTCCATCCGCCTGGGTTTATTTTTATGATGTCACGGTTGCATGATGCTGTAATGAGCTGCAGTCTGTTAATGATCAGACCATGATCACCACTGGAACTGAGTTTGTGTTTGTTCATTTTTTAGCTGGGCTGTGTGCGGCCGAGTCTCCAACCTGCAACATCACCGGCCAATCAGATGGATCCGTCCTCTACCAGATGTCTCGGCCGCCCAGTTCATCCAGCTGTTCCACCAGTTGGGAAGACGCACAGGTAAGTACTACACCGTCAGTCGCCAATGTTTTATCACTGAGGATCTTTAGTGAGCTCTGGTCATGTTTTTGCTCTTCGTGATGTGTGATTTTTGTGTCACATTTAGATCCAGACTTTTATCTGGATTCACAACTTTTCTTGTTTGACTAAATATAAAGGCGGGGCACTATTTTATTATTCATAAAATATTCCATGTTCATCTTGTCTTCCTCAATCTCTGGTTGTTTTTAGTGGAGCTGAACCTCAATAAACAAAAACTAAAAAGTGATCACCAGATTAATTACAGACTAACAGCAGATCCATTTTTTTTATTTTGAGTTCGTTAATGTTTGCAGACTGACAGCCTTCAATTATAAAGTACCAAATATGTAACTCTTCCTCATTAAAATGTCTAAAAACAACTCGACTTAAGTTTGTATATTTTGTTGAGTTTTGTACTTTCTCTATCTTTACATGATTTCCAGTTAAAAACTCCTCATTTATCTTCTACTGGTCCTTTATTCAGCCGCTCAGTTCAGCCTCTGTCTCTTTAACAGCTCAGCACTTCTTTAATCCACGAGTCATCAAAACATTGAAAATACCTTAGCAACCACCTTAGCAACCAAGAGCACAGGCATTTACAAGAAATCTGATCAGGAGGAGGAAGTACCTCTGTAAACAGGTCCAGTGATGTCCAGGACAGGAAGGGTGAGGCAATGATCATAGTTTAAAAACATGTTGTGCCCCTTGTTTGCTGATTGAGCAATTTTTAATAGTGAGCCTGGAAACCCCCAACAATTCCAACTATTTTTTTTTTCTATGAATAGTGTGATGTAATGTATATGGAAACCCCCATCTGATCACCTGATGCAGGCAGAGAGAGGACCAGCTAGTTCACGTCAAAGGGCCATGTGGCTGCAGGAGCACACATGCATAGTGAGATCAGCTGATTAAATGAGTGAGGAGTGTGCTCCTGCAGCCACGTGGCCCTTTGACGTGAACTAGCTGGTCCTCTCTCCCTCTCTGCTGGCAAGACTTTACAACATTATGGAGTCATTAAATACTACAAAACAGCTCTGCTATAGATTCTGCCTTTAAGGTTCAAGGTATCTTTATTATCCCAAATAAATAAATAAATAAATACAACAACAAAATAAATACAGAATTACATTTTAACAGTCATTTAAAAGGCTGTGTGTGAGTGTGTGAGTGTGTGTGTGTGTATGTGTGTGTGTGTGTGCGTGTGTGTGTGTGTGTGTGTGTGTGTGTGTGTGTGTGTGTGTGTGTGTGTGTGTGTGTGTGTGTGTGTGTGTGTGTGTGTGTGTGTGTGAGTGTGTATGTGTGTGTGCGTGTGTGTAACTTGCATGCAAAATGGGTTAATCAGCCAGTTGGAAAATTAAACCTGCAGCAACACACACACACATACATTCACATACACATAAATACATACACACTCACATACATACATTTATCATTTGTTATTTTAGGTGAAGTGAAATGGAAGAGTTTAACTTTAACTCATTTTTTGTTCCAGGCGACGGTCATCACTCGAAACTCAGACTTTAACTCAACACGTGTCCAGAAGTTAATGAAGGACGGCGTCATCCTGAAACTCTGCGAGGATTTCCTGAAATACACCGAGGAGTGTGACGAGGTAAAGAGCCGTTAATTATCCAAACAACACACCTCAGCCAGCGAGCCCATGTGGGCCCATAAGGGTTACATTTGGGCTGTAATGTGGGTCCCACGTGGGTTTGTCTGCAGTTACCATGGTTACCCCACCTGTGTTTGCCCACATGGGCTTCAAGTGGGTTCTGACTGGGTTTCAGGTGGAGCCCAAATGGGTGAGACTCATATGTTTGCCCAGATGGGGTTTAAATGGGATCAGAATGGACCTTAAATGGGGCCCATTAATTGCGCTTTTCCACTATACAGTTCTAGCACTACTCGACTCGGCTCGGTTTGGTACCAGGAACGACCTTTTCCATTACTATAGTAATTACGTCATATGGTGTACTTGCTGCTGTATGAGGCTTTATGTCACACACAAAGCAAGAGAAGAGAAACGAATCGCTGTAACGCTGTTGTTGGTATTTAAAAATGCTGGGTTTGATTCTTGTGTGGGACGGCTCATGACTAATCAGTGGCCGGCAGTCTGTTGCTGTTGCTGTCCCATGCTTGCTTAGCCCACTTACATCCCTTTATCAGGCTCATAAAGTCGGCCCACGTAGGCTTCAAATGTGAGGCCCACGTTACTGGAACCATATGGGACCCACCAAATTTCCCCAGTTTAAGCCCGTGACTACTCCGTAACCACATCGCAACATTTATATAGGTATAGGAGCCTCCGTGGCCTCACCGAAAGACTCAGAAACAGTTTCATACACCAGGCTGTCAGAAAGCTGAATCCCCCCACCCCCCCCCCACCCCACCCCCACCCCCCACAGACTGAAATTGCTGCTATTTACTGACTGTTCTTTTTGCACTGTATCTGTTAAAAAAAAAAACATCTTACAGAACTTTTTGCTGCTACTTCCTACATATACAAAAGTAGACTCCAAAATCTTATTTTATCTTACTGTCTATCTATTCTATTTTTTATTTTTATTTTTTTTATATTATTAGTAAATGTCTTATCTGTTGTGCACTTCAATGTTTACTCTTTAGTGTTAGGAAACATATGTCTTATCTGTTGTGCCTGTGCACTTTATCTGTTTAACCGTGGGATGGTGAGACACGTCTTCTCGATTCCTTTGTATCTCTAGTACATGTGAAGAAATTGACAATAAAGCCGACTTTGACTTTGACTTTGATTTAACATTATACAGCAGTCGCATCATCACAGACCTTAAACACACCAACATTGAGAAACAGAGAAATATGTTGAATTCAATGAAATAATACATGAAAAGCAGCTGTTAGTGTATCACATGTTGCTGACTGGCAAACGTGCTCTAAGTTAAAGAAACCCCCCTAAAACAGCTTTAAACCAAACTTTTGGTTTCCTGTCAGTAATGAACCTCAGTTAGCTTTGCAGAAATGCAGACTTTGCTTTCATGGAAATCTATTTATAGTTTCTTTATCTGTGTTTTTATTCATTTCAGTTTCTGGAGGAGATGACCTGCACTGGTGAGTGTTGCATGAAAACCTCAATTGCAAAATAATGAAAATCTTCTTCTTCCTGTAAGAAGGATGTGGCTTCTCTTTCAGCAGATAATACAGATAATAAAAACACATGTGGTGTGGAAACTACTTTATACTTCAGTGGTTTTGTTTTCGGCTATTTTATACTTCACACTTTACTCATACTGTACTTATACTTTTTACTTTATACTTTTCTTTCTTTCTTTTCTTTCTTTTTTTATTTAAAAGGGACATTGCACATTAATGGACACAGGTGTCAATAAATACACATGTAACTGCACCAGAGTTATCAGAGTTAACACAATCATATAAGACAAGTGTGAAGTGCTTATCAGAAGTGACAAATTAACCTACAGATTTCATACATACATACCTGTATTCATACAGTGCAATACATTAAAACCACAGCACTACACGTGGTTTATACTGTACTGTACTGTACTGCTATACTTTAACTACATCAAGCTCATAGTACTGCAGTACTTTTACTGTAATACTGCATACTGCATCACTCATAATACTGCAGTACTTTTACTGTAATACTGCATACTACATCACTCATAATACTGCAGTACTTTTACTGTAATACTGCATACTACATCACTCATAATACTGCAGTACTTTTACTGTAATAGAGTATTTTTATTTGTACTGAATTGGATGTAAAGAAGAAAAAGAACTGGATTTTGCAGTGGTGTAAAAAGTACTCAGATCTTGTATTTAATGTCTTGTGAAATCAGAAAGAAGATTAAAGGGGATTTTTTTTCCCTCGTTGCGACCACCTTCTTAATTCATTGAAAACCGTAGGTAACACATAAGGGAAACTTTCAACCTAGTCACACTTACATCTAGGTGTTGTTCTAAGAAAGCCTTGAAAAAAACGACAGTACAGAAGTGAACACAGCAGATTAACCTGATAACCATGACTCAGTCTAACTCCAGAGAAGGAGAAGACCATTTACAATAAATACATGTCCACAGTGGTGAGAAAAACCTGCAGCTTTCCAAGAATCTCTGAGGCTGAACAACAGTAGCTGCAGTAGTAGTTGGTGTGTGATGGTTTCTAGTTTTATTGCCATTATAAATCAGGAACTGTGTCCAAAATAAACTGGCCTCATTCAAAGGGAAGCAGTGCTTTCTATGAGATGATACTGCTTCAGATTCAGTACAAAAATATAACCGAATGTTGCGTAATGTGCCAACAGTGTGTAACAATGTTTAATCAAGTATCACATGTCAACAGGCTTAATGCTCACTTCTCCTTTTTTTGTGGTTTTGATTTTTCCATCGATGCATTTGCACTTTTAAACTTAAGTAAAGAGTCTGAGTGCTTCTCCCTCCGCTGCTTCACAGAAAGCTGCAACATGATAGAAACAGAACATTTACTAACACTTTTCTCTTTCTGTGTTATTCCAGTTAACTGCAGCTCTCTTCAGACTTTGAGACCCGACCCCCCAACCGGTGAGTCACTAACCATCCATCCTTCCTTCCTTCCTTTTACAGAGGTGCAGAAAGGGTGAAGCAGTTATGCTTGATGATAGAAATGCTCCATCAGCTTGACACCTCGAACAGTCAGAGGGGGAAGTGGGTGATGTTTTGGTTATTGAGGCAGGAAGCAGAAAACACTACAGCACTGTGTGTGTGTGTGTGTGCAGATCATGCTCACTGCTCTTAAAGCCCAACGGCAGCACTATTAATACCAGATGTTTTTAAATATCAACAAAGTAACATCATAAATGTTTTAATGTTTAATCGAGAGGCAGGAAGCAGAGAGCACTACAGCACTCTGTGTGTGTGTGTGTGTGTGTGTTTGTGTGTGTGTGTGTGTGTGTGTGTGTGTGTGTGTGTGTGTGTGTGTGTGTGTGTGTGTGTGTGATCAGATTAGAAAGTCTTTATTGCAACAGCAGTCGACAAACAAATTCACACCATAAAACAAAAACAAAAAACAGTACAATACATAGTGCGTGTGTGTGTGTATGTGTGTGTGTGTGTGTGTGTGTGTGTGTGTGTGTGTGTGTGTGTAATGTAAATTGGCAACATGGGTCTAAACAACCAGCAGATTAAAATTAATCTACCCTCAGTAACACACACACACACACACACACACACACATAGAGACACTCATAGACACACATCGCCCTCCTGAACCTGTGAACCAATCAACCTGTCAATCACGACGTAGCCACGCCCTAATGCATACCCTGCTTTATCGTCACATATAAAATCAGGGAGGCCAAAATGTCCCAAATGAACATCATACTGCATTGAAGAAGGCTTTAAACTAGCGATTGAGACCATAAACACATTTTGAAAACGTTTACTGAGGTTAGAAATCAAGTGAGAAGTTGGTGAATTCTCCATTGACTTGTATAGAGAGGGAAGTCCTTTTGACACCAAAACGGTCGCCCCCTGGTGGCCTTTTGATAGAATGCAGTTTTAAGTTACTTCCTGGTTGGCCTCATTTCAGAGGACCAGAACTCCCCGCCTGCTCAAACCTCTGCACAGCACTGTAATGTTTCTGCCAGGTAGAGATGGATCATAGGACAACATGTCGGCATTATCGGCATCAACAAAACCAACTAACAAGTTTAAACAATATTAACACTTTTCTATCTCCTTTTTGTCTCCTTTCAGTGAACTCCACCATGATCTGCCTCTTTCACAACGTGTGTGTACAGCATTGGGTATTTTGGCTGTGTGTCGTTATCGTTGCTGTTGTCCTTCTCTGTGCTGCTGTGTGTTTCAAGAAATACTTCCCCAAACTCAGAGAGCGATTTTCATGCCATCCAGCGAATAACCAAATTAAGAATGGAGAAGGGGTTCCACTCAACGACATAGTGTGAATGGACAGTTAAGTACAAAACGAAAGAAAAAAATCAATCAGAGCATTAAAGAGTCTGGTTTTGTTATTTCACTTATTGAATATTATCTCTTATCTCTCTCCTCTGACTTTTATTTTTGTGCAAATAAACTAAACTAAACTATTATAAGAACAATAATTATTATTATGATAACTTAATATTATATAAAAATAATAATAATATTCTGTAAAAACAAATGACATAAATGCTATTACTATATATATTGCTACTATTATGCATTTAAGAAGTAATAGAGCTAAAAGAAGACATAATAAGTTCTCTTGTATATATTTTTATACGTTGTATTTTTTATTTTGTTTATTGTGTTTGTTTCAGAAGGAGTTTTAAACATGTTCAGGGAAGTTTTTTTTTTACAAAGTCCAGGAGCCCAAAGAGAAGCAACCTTCCTGTTTGCTTTTTACTGACATTCATACAAAAAACAAACTTAAAAACAAAACATTTTCATTACAAACGGTGCCTTTACGACCTGATTCTTCACCCTTAATTTTTATATAACAGATTTTTTGTAAACTTATTTTTTTACGATATTCAAAGTTAGCAAAGATAAAAAAAAAAACAAATTTGCTTTTTTTAACCAGAAAAAAAAAAAACAGAAAATAAAACCAGCAGCTTTTTTTTGCGGTTTAATTTTATTCACAGACCTGATCCATCGTCATCATACCGTGACTTCTGATGTTGTTGTTGCTAGGTTACGGCGCGTCTTCTTCTGTGGTCACGTAGCTGCGGTCACAGAGGAAAAGGAGAAAGTGACTTTAGTCCTCGGTCTGGTCTGTGACTAAAGAACTGATTTGTTGTAATTTGCCGTTAAGAAATGTTGTAAATACAATTATAAAGTGTTGAAACTAATGATTCAGATCCGGCCCCCCTTCATAAAAGTGGACATTTTAACTTTCATAGTTTACGTTAAAACTTACTTGCATATCTTTTCCATCTATTTTAGATTTGTTTTAAATGCAAGACTCATAAAATATCCAGATGAACATATTGAATTTAAGTCTAATTAATTCTGCAACTTAAGCCGATTCGACTATTTGAACAGATTTGTCTGTATTTATCTATTTAATTATTTATTAGATAGATACAGACAGATCAACAACAACATCAGAACTTTTAATCAATCATTAGCCAATCAGCAGCAGGATATAGCTCAGTAGATAAACCTGTAAAGTCTCGTCTTGAAGTGCCAAATTAGTATTTATAGTGGGGGGAAATGAATTAAAATTAATGAACACACTGCTGGTTTAAGTTTTGCAACACATAAGGAATCAGTTACGCCTGCCGACTGTTTCCTTCCTCTTTTATTTTCACTTCACTCGCTAGATGATACAAACCAAAGCTGCGCTGAGGCCTGACAGATGTTTTTCATTGTGGTTTTTGATGAACTCATTTTAACACGAGTGAAGTTCATTGAGAAAAACACTCATCGAAACACTCACACTCACGCTTCAGTGCTTCCTCTTAGACTCTTAACCTCTCAGTCATCCGATAAGTGAAATATCAGTCTGACATCTTAATGAACAGACTGATAAACAACACTTCTCCGAGCAGTTTGAATCGTTTATATCTCTGTGATTGGGCTCATAAATATCACAGAGTTTATAAAAAGCTGCTCAGGAGTATTTTCGGCTGAATTAAAAGAGGATTTTTATCTTCGCTCCACGGTTTGCTGGTTCAGTTCATAGCAACTGAACGGGTCTCCGCTTATTCCCAGCGGACGTTTACTGGACGTTAACCTCACTGCCAGATGTGCGGTATGTTGTCCAGTTGTATACTTTGACTGTTTTATTACAAACAGTCAAAGTCAAGTTCTGTGTCTGTCTGGTTGTATATTTACTCCAGACAGACACTCAGCTGAAGTTCTTACATAGATCCAGTGCTCTGACACACCAAGCTGACCTCACCACTCTGATTATGAGCCTGAAGCTCGAACACATGATTCAATATCGAGTCGCAGTCGCTCGTTAAATTCTTATAAGAGTTAATCAATTAGTCACCAACTGTTTTAATAAGAGATTTAATGGTTTAGAGTCAAGACAATGTCTAAATTCTCTGATTCCAGCTTCTTAAATGTGATTATTATTATTTGTTTAGTCCTCTATGACAGTAAACTGAATATTTTTTGAGTTGTAGACAAACAAAGACATTTGAGGACTTTGGGAAACTGTGATTTTCAGTTTTTCCAAAGTTTGCTGACATTTTATGAACCCAACGAGCCAATCAATGGGATAACAATGGGATTCTGTTGACCGTGATAATCGGCTTTTTCTTTTTTTTTGAGTGAAGCACTTTAGGTTTACATTCACTTCAGTAACCAGATTACTGTAAATCAACATTATACATGCAGCAGATCAGTCATCGGATTTCTTCTGGACCTCATTTAGACAGAAGATGATTTCTGTATATAATGTAATAAATAGAAATCATATCTCTCTTATCTCCAATTATAATTACAGTAACCAAGCTGCTTAAATGACCGATGGATAGTTTTTAGAGTATGTTGTAATCAAATTTGGGGGAAAAAAGAATCAGAAGTTAAAGAAAACTTTTGACTGAAGGCAGGATATTTAAATATTGGATTTCTCTTTTTAATGTTTAATAGCTTTTAACATTGAATCAGTCTATGTAGGTTTAGGTTCAGGATGAGGCAGCGTTAGTGGAACAGCCTTTTAACGCAGATCAACCAAAAAAAGACTAAAGTCAAAGAGAGAAATCGCCAACAATTGATGTAAATTTAGTATAAAAATACAGAAAATACAATGTCAGTATACAATATGACATGTATCACCTTATTCCCAGTGCAGATGTTATTATCGTCATCACCTCGTTGTTATAACTTTAGAAAGTATATCAACAGATCAGTTGTGCACAGTGTGTATCTGTCACTTATCACCTCATTAGCAGCTTATTGTCAGTTTATTATCACCTGATTATGAGCATATTATCGGCTTATTATCAGCTTATTATCTCATTAGTATGCTGGATCAGGCCCGGTGTTGAAGCCCTGCAGTGGTTGCAGGCGTTCCCAAACCAAACACGGTTCAGAAGAAATCAGCTGACTGCAGAAACATGACAGTAATCTGCTCACTGAAGAGCCTGAAAACAAACTGTTGGTGCTTCTGTTTCACAAGGGAATCAAAACGAATGCAATTGGAGGACAATTGCAGAAAAAAATCGAACCTTTTTCAACAAATCCCCCCATATATGACATCAGTTATTATTATTTTAAAGGTGCAGTTTGTAGCATCTAACACAACAGACTTGGATGAGAAATGGAATATAACATGTATGTTTTCATTCGTGTATAAATCACCTGAAAATAAGCATAATCATTCAGTTGGGTGCAGTCTTCAACCTCACCACTAGATGTCACTAAATCATACACAAAGGTCCTTTAATATTTTTAATTTTAGCCTCTACAGCTCTTAGGAGACATATTTACTTGGAAATTTGCTTTTACAAATGTGGTTGGCTTGGTGTATCAGGGCTTTCAGCTAAAAGTTTCAATAAGCTTCAATCCCTAAATCCTGGTTATTAGCCTGGTTATTAGCTTGGTTATTAGCTTGGTTGTTAGCCTGGTTAGCCTGGTTTTTAGCCTTGTTAGCCTGGTTATTAGCCTGGTTGTTAGCCTGGTTAGCCTGGTTTTTAGCCTGGTTAGCCTGGTTTTTAGCCTGGTTAGCCTGGTTATTGTCCTAAGGTCAATAAACTCAGGAGTGGATAAATAAGCTTGTTAAAAAAAAGAAGAAAAAGGACTTTCTGTCACTCTAGCTTCTTGCAGATCGACAGAGTAATCGTTCTTCCGCTGTGGAAGCGAAGAATTTCATAACTTATTTCTATATAAGTCATAATAAATAAGAGATTTATCCTCTTTCACATGCGAGATGAGGACTGAAATGAACGTACACGCGTGCTTGTACACAGTTCAGTTCACGTGTGGCTCTCAGGGCTCCTGGACAACTTCCCACTTTAATTCTGCTGTACGTTGTTTTTATTTTCTTATAATTTTGTTTAGTTTTTTTGGTCAGTTGATGGCAGCAGAATGAAATGTATGTTATGAGTTTTGTCAGTTTAGTTGAACACTGTTGATTGTTCTTCTAAATCTGAAGATACTCAACATTTCTGCCATTACTGACTGATTAGGCTCTTTTTTCTTTCTTGTATTTTAGAGTAAATCAATGCATAATCAAGTCTTTAACTTTCTAATAATGAAGTAAAACATTTGGGTGATGTATATGTATGTATGGAATATAAAAAATGTATTATGTATGATTTGTTGGCTTTGCTTGCTGTTTAATAAATGAGTTGATTGATTTCCGCTGGCTGTCTGTGGTCTCTTAGTGTAATTTAACTGTCCCTCAAAGACTGTAGATTGATTAAAGCCTCACGTATCAGGTCACACTCTGTTCACAAGATGTTTCAAATACGTCTTGTTGCACTTGTGACAATCGTCCACATCAGAGGCGAGTAGTCACACACTATGAGGTTGGTGGTTTTTGTGTTATATTGAGAGGGAGGAAGCTAAAGTCACACAATGCTTAACCTTTTACATACTGTTCATATTCTGACTCATAAGTAGTCTCGACACCATTTCACCTTCATAAAGTCATTAATAAATAGTTGATTAATCCTGATTGAAGCTGTCAAAGAGCAAACTGTGTTTTATTTATTTATGGGAGAAAAAAGACTATTTTCACTATTTTATGCTCCAGGAGAACGGATGTCATAGGATATGAAGAATACAACAATATAGGTCAAATTTGGATTTTGCATATATAAAAATGTGTATCAGCTGCTCAAAATTAAAAAGAAAAAAAAATGCATTTTTGTATATTCAGGATCACATTAGGAAAAGTCCACCTAGAAGAAATGTGTACATGGTGGTTTTACAGCTCACAGTTTGTAAAGGTTAAAGGTGCAGTTTGTACTACTCTCAGAGAATATTCTGTTTGTACGGGTCCCTGAAGTATACATGATGATTGTGACTGGTCCATGTGGTATTTGATATTTAGGGGCGGACTGGCAATCTGGATGTTCTGTAAATTTACAGAAAGGACACGATTTAATCTCGTCATTATAGCGAGCTCACTTCTGCAGGTAGATAACGGACCATGAAACTGGAAAAACCTAAAGCATCTATTGGAGTAAGGAAAGAGGATAAATTAAGATTCACATGGTAAATGGAAATGGACTGTACTTATACAGCGCCTTTCTAGTCTTTTCGACCACTCAAAGCGCTTTACACTACAACTCATTCACCTCATTCACACACATTCATACACCGTTGGCACAGCAACGGGAGCAATTAGGGGTTAAGTGTCTTGCCCAAAGACACATCGACATGTAGACTGGAGGAGCCGGGAATCGAACCGTCAATCTTTCAATTGGAGGCAACCGCTCTACCTCCTGAGCCACAGCCGCCCCAAACACATACACATCTAACCAAAAGATGGAGGAGTTGAAATCTCTCTGTCCTCCATCTGAAGGATGTTTATGTTTTATTTATTTCTACTCTTTATAATTATATTCATATCTAAGATGATGTTGTTAGTAATAGTTTCATGCTCATGATGAAGTGTTCAGCCTACACGGATTTACAAGACACCAAAAAACAGCTGCAGTGGTGAATAAACAACACTTATTACAGCAAAAACAATGAACTTTATTTTCTGCACTAAAACTCTCACACTAAAGTGCTGTTAGATCAGTTGTGGTGGACCACACACACACACACACACACACACACACACACACACACACAGACACACACACACACAGACACACACACACACACACACACACACACACACATATCTAAGATGATGATGTTGTTAGTAATAGTTTCATGCTCATGGTTCAGTTGTGATGATCAGTTGTGGTGGACCACCCACACACACACACACACTCCGGGTTTTGCTGTCGACAATAAAACTCTAACTGCATTCAGCTGGACGACTCCTGGTGATTTTTGACTGAGTCTTTTTGTAACTTCAACATTTTTCAAACAACGAAATACTTAGAAATAATTAGAGACTACACCTTACACAGGATCCCACGCCAGGAATCTTGGTGTGACTATTGATGGTGCTTTCAAATTAGACAAACAGGTCAGCTCAGTGGTCAAGTCTAGCTTTTTTCAGCTGAGGCTTCTATAGCCAAAGTTAAACCCTATCTAAGCCAGAAAGATCTTGAAAAAGTTATCTATGCTTTCATTACATCTCGCTTAGACTACTGCAACTCCCTGTATGTCGGCATTGACCAGTCAGAGCTTAACCGCCTGCAGCTGGTTCAAAACGCAGCAGCTCGTCTCCTAACTGGAAGAAACGAGAGCACATAACTCCGGTGCTCTCTTCTCTTCACTGGCTTCCGGTAAGGTTCAGGATTGATTTCAAGATTATTTTATTTGTTTTTAAGTCTCTGAATGGGCTGGCCCCAGAATACCTGTCTGACCTTATTAAACTGCATCAGCCCTCCAGAGCCCTTAGGTCAGCTAATCAGGTGGTCTTGGACGTTCCTCGATCCTTCTTAAAAACTAGAGGAGATCGAGCCTTTGCAGTTGCGGCTCCCACTCTGTGGAACGCATGACCTTTTACTGTACGGACTGCAAACAGCCTCTCCACTTTAAAACACTGCTTAAAACCCACTTGTTCACTTTGGCCTTTGGCGAAGTATAGCCGCTTTTATTTGGTCTTTTATCTGTTTTATTTCTCTATATTATTTTGTTTTTTATTGTTTTTATTGTTTGTTTGTTTTATTGTTTCTGCTTATTTTACTGTAAAGCACTTTGGTAGGCCATTGGCTGTTTTAAATGTACTATATAAATAAAGATGACATTGACAATGATATTGATAAAAAGAACTCTTGCATGGTTACCAGGACCCTCTAGGTGTTGCAGAATAGACTGTAAACACAGAGAAACAGCATCATCAACAGACCTGTTAGCTCGGTATGCAAACTGATATGGTTCTGGAGTAATACTGGACAGATGTTAAAGCCACAGGTCCGTAGTCATTCAGACAGCTTGGATTGGGTTTCTCTTGAACCTTTTGCTGAGTAAGAAAGCAGTTATAAGTATCAGTCAAAACAGGAGCCAATTCTTATGCACAGTATTTAAGACTAGCAGATGAAATGTGGTCGGGGCTAGCTGCCTTTCTACTGTTTTTTCTGCGTAACAGGTTTCTAACCTCATGCTCTCTGATTAAAAATGGTGGAGCAGTAGGTTCGGATGGGTTAGCAGTAGAAAGGTGTGAGCTATTCGTGGTTTCAAACCTACAGTAAAAGTTGTTCAGCTCATCAGGCCGGTTAGGATCAGTATCATTTCTGTCCGTCCGTCCGTCTGTCGTTCCGTCCGTCCGTCAATCTATCTATCTATCTATCTATCTATCTATCTATCTATCTATCTATCTATCTATCTATCTATCTATCTATCTATCTATCTATCTATCTATCTATCTATCTATCTATCTATCTACCTATCTATCTATCTATCTATCTATCTATCTATCTATCTATCTATCTATCTATCTATCTATCTACCTATCTACCTATCTACCTACCTACCTATCTATCTATCTATATGTCTATCCTTCCGTTATTTTGTGCTGTCACTGCAAACCAAGTTTTCCCCTTGAGGGACAATGAAGCTCTGAACTAAACTCACTAACTACTTTTCTATCTATCATGACACTTTTATTATTCGTTTCACTCCCAGGGGAAGTATGAACTCTGCTGTCTTCCTGCTGCCATTCAGACTGTTTCCATGTGTGGTTCCTCTGTCTATGCCTATGTCTATGAGCAAAAGAGCAAATCTGCACACACAGGCCGTTTCTTTTTGTTTTTGACACACAGGAAACTCATCTCATACACAGACAGTAAGGTGGTCTCACTTTAGGTTTCACACACACTTAGTTTGTACTCCTACTGAAGCCACAAACCAAACATCACAGAGCTTTACAATCTGGGGATCTGTCTCTATTTTAGCTTCATTTTATTTCCAAGTTAAAACTTTTGATTGTATTTAAATGTCTTTTTATTTTGCCACATGTTGCTTTTATATTCTGTCTTGATGCATTTTATGTTTTATGTAAAAGCACTTGTTGGAATTTGATATAGGCCTACTACTAATAATAATACATCTGATCAGTGGGATGTATGCATGTTCATTGCAACATTAAACCTCATTCTGGAGGCATGAATGTCTGATTTGTATCAGTGAGTGGAAAATATTATCTCTGTTTAGTGTGTTTTAGTGTCAGATCAGATAGACGGCTGAATTTAACCAAGATTTGAATGTTTAAAGCTGGAAACCAATTTAGAAACACTTCTATGGGTGTTTATTATTCGTTTCCTGCTGCCCTTCAGACTGTTTCCGTTTGTGGTTCCTCTGTCTATGACGTCTATGCATCGAAGCAGTATTACAATGCAATAATACATAACTGACTGGGATAATGCATAATAATGCATATTGCAAAAAAGACAAGTCCTGCACACAAATCTTTACATCATGACTGACAGAGAAGATAAGAGTTGCCGAGGAGGGAATCTTCTCTGAGATAAAAAAAAAAACAAAAAACACTGCTGAGGTTGCAACGCAGGAAGTTGGTTGCAGGGGTGAGAGACGATGTGTGTCCTGCACATGATTTACAACACTGCTGCTGCTGTTGCGGACTGAACCCGCTCCATCGCTTCACCGAGGTGAGTCTCCTTTTTCCCGCTGTGTGTAGATTTTAATGTGGTATCAAGTAGGGTTGGTCCGATGCCTGACAGCCATCGGCGATGTGCCCCCCCCCCCCCCCGTGCGCGGCAGTCTCCCGCATATTGATAGCGTCTCCAGAACGCCCGCAAATTAGACTATTCTCCCGGAATCTGGAGTGAACGAGCAAGAGCGCGCACTAGAGTGACAGCGCGTGTGTGTTTGTGTAACTATAAATGCAGCGCGTGCGAGAGCAAAGCTCTGTGTTGCCGCTTATTAGATCGATCGAAACTGTAAAAACTATGAAAACCTGTTTAAGTCCCTTTACAAAGTAGACTGATCTTTTCTATAGGCTGTGTGTGCTGCTCATGTATCAACAGATGGGTCAGTTACTCTAAAAGATCATTTATTAGTCAGGCAAAGAGAGATGGAGAGATAGAGTTAACCTGCACACCTGTGATCCCCCGTCTGTGTCCTCACCGCAAGCCCCATCACATCCGACCACTCTCACACACAAACACACACACGCACGCACACACACGCACGTACGCACACACACACACACACACACACACACACCTGTTTGCTTTTGTTTTCTGAATAGCATGAATGAAATGTTACATGTGGTGGAACATTGCAACAAGTGCTATGAAACAGTAGAATTCATTCTCTGTGGTGTATAAGTACAAGTGTGTGTGTGTGTGTGTGTGTGTGAGGGGGGGGGGTAATTTTATGTGTATGTATATATATAACTGAGACAAGTAGGTCAAAGGTCAAGCATAAGAGGAAACAATGACATCACAAATGAATCAGCGTGAGATAGAATCTAGCTGGAATGCAGACATGCACACACACACACACACACACACACACACACACACACAGGAAGAGTAGCTGTTGCCTGGGTAACAGCTAATGGGGATCCAAATAAACTAAACTAAACACACACACCCACACCCAACAATTTTCAACAATGATCACATTTAAATTAGGAACAGGGGATTAATTTAAACTATAGTCCACATGTAAAACACACACACACACACACACACACACACACACACACACACACACACACACACACACACACACACACACACACACACACAGCTTAAGGTGGTCCATCATCGACACAATAAATGTTCAGAATAAAGAACATATAAAGTGTCTTATTGAAGGAGCTGACTCATTTATAAATGAGCTCATGTTATTGACAAATATTTACTCTTTGAGGAGCAATCGTTGGCCTGCTGCTGAGGACTTATATTTACATTCAGTATTTATATTCAGTATCATTTGTTCTGATTATAAAGGTAAAAGAATAGATACTGCTCACTAAATAATGATCAGTCCACCACCTCTCCTGACATCTAGGTGCATGAGACTGAGTCAGAGACAGGAGCAGGATGCAGGGACAGAGATGAGATCCTTTTTCTGTGATGAATGATGAAAGGGATTTGATAGTTTAGAATAATTTGTCAATAATAAACATTTCAGTCAAGGTGTCAGGAGAGCATCACTTAAAATTGAGTTTAACAGATATGATAAAAGACACTTCTCATGACTTTTCCCTGTTTTCTCCTCCTGTTTCTCCAGATGAACCTCCATTGTTACAGCTCATCTGATCCACAGGCAGAGAATGCCTCTGTGTTGTATGATGATCACTTTGACACTGTGAATCTGTGGCAGAGAGGTGATCAGCATACACCCCTCCCCACCTGCTCCTCCATCTCCCCTCCTGACTCCGGCTGCCTGGTGTGTGTGGACCAGATCGTCTACGCTGTCTGCCGTAACCTGACAGAGAAGGTGATCACTATGGAGGCCGGAGTAGCCTACGTCAAAATCTCAAAGGACGGTAAGAAGCCTGATAGTTTTATTCCTGTAATGAATGTCTTGGTGTGTATTCAGTGTGCTGCTTCTTTAGAGATGTTAGACAGTGAAGCAGGTGACTGATAGTATCTGTTTTATGTTTCCTGCAGAGTGTCCCTGGCTTCTTGGTGATGGTAAGTGTCTTTTAGATCTTTGTCTGTCGTCATTAAAGGATTACTTTGACAGAGTGAGACATCTTAACGATACTCACTCTTTTCTTTCTTTCAGCCACTGTTCAAAGTGCTACTGAATCTCCATTAAGCACAATTCAAAGTACTGACTCTGCAGGAACCAACCCAGGTGAGCAGCTCGGTCTCCTTCAGTCACAACAGTTGTGTCAGGACTTTTCCTTTCTCATGTATCTCTGTTGTTTCTTCTGAATCTGTTAGGTACTTGGGAATGGTGGCAGATCTTCATCCCCATCCTCCTCCTCCTCCTCATCGCTGCCCCGATGGTTTACTGCATCTGGAGGAAATGGTGCAAAACTTCTGAATTGCTGACAATGGCAAAGGTAAATAAATCTTATGTTCAGCCAAACTAACAGACTTTTAGGGCTGCAGCAAACTATTATTTTGCACTGTTTCTGTGCACTGATGCCATCTGCTACGATAAAGTTTATAGTTAACCCTCCTGTTGTCCTAGAGTCAAGGAAGGAAGGGAGAAAGAAGGAAGGAAAGGAGGAAGGAAGGAAGGAAGGAAGGAAGGGAGGAAGAAGGAAGGAAAGGAGGAAGGAAGGAAGGAAGGAAGGAAGGAAGGAAGGGAGGGAGGAAGAAGGAAAGGAGGAAGAAAGGGAGGAAGAAGGAAGGAGGGAAGGAAGGAAGGAGGGAGGGAGGGAAGGAAGGAAGGATGGAGGGAGGGAGGAAGGAAGGAAGGGAGGAAGAAAGAAGGAAGGATGGAAGGGAGGAAGAAGGATGGAAAGGATGGAAGGGTGGAAGAAGGAAGGAAAGGATGGAAAGGAGTTAGAAAGAAAGAAAGAAAGATGGAAGGGAGGAAGGAAGGATGGAAGGGAGGAAGAAGGAAGGAAGGAAGGATGGAAGGGAGGAAGAAGGAAGGAAGGAAGGATGGAAGGGAGGAAGAAGGAAGGAAAGGAGGAAGAAAGGGAGGAAGAAGGAAGGAAAGGAGGGAGGAGGGAAGGAAGGAAGGAAGGATGGAAGGGAGGAAGAAGGAAGGAAGGAAGGTTGGAGGGAGGGAGGAAAGAAGGAAGGAGGGAGGGAAGGAAGGGAGGAAGAAGGAAGGAAAGGAGGGAGGAAGGAAGGAAGGAAGGAAAGATGGAAGGGAGGAAGAAGGAAGGGAAGGAGGAAGGAGCAAAGTAAATGTGCGATGTGTGTAGAAAATAAAGTGCGCAGTGACTGTAAGTTATGACCAGTGTGATGGCATGAGGCAGGAAAGATTTCCTGTATCTGTCCCTTCGACAGCTTATTTAATTTCTTATTTATTGTTCTTTATTCTTTTCTTATTGCTGCTCTTATATTCTATTTACTGCCCACTTGCTGCTGTAATAATGCAAATTTCCCCATTGTGGGACTAATAAAGGAATATCTGATCTTATGTCTTAGTTGTCCACCTGGTGTGATCTGATGCTGTCATCAAATCAAGTCCAGAGTGAAGAAGAAGAAGAAGAAGAAGAAGAAGAAGAAGAAGAAGAAGAAGAAGAAGAAGAAGAAGAAGAAGAAGAAGAAGAAGAAGAAGAAGAAGAAGAAGAAGAAGAAGAAGAAGAAGAAGAAGCCGTCCACCTGAATATACCTGCTGCTGCTGCTGAGAAACCTGAAACTGAAGCTGCCATTTAGAAGTTGTAAAGAATGTGTGTATTTTTCCTAATGCAGTCCGCCATCTCCTCCTCTACACAGGAGTGCACATCTTTTTAAGTGTTCTTTACTGCCAGTGGTGGCCTTAGACCTTTGCACTGTACTGTATTTCATGAGTAGCTCCTCTCTCCTCTGCAGTGGGACGAGCTGAGATGCAGAGATAAGACATGAAGAGTCACGTTAGCCAAATCAAAAGAACCCTTTTTAATAGCAAAATGCAACAGCAGACAGGTGATCATTGGAGAGGAAGACAGTAACATTTACCACAATCTACCACCTCGGCTCTAGTGAACTAGCACTAACAGGTAAACAATACAGTTACTCAATCTTACCAACATCCAAATAGCCACATGGTCACATCAGTAACATACTTAACTTAACTCCCCTCGCACCCCTCCACTTGCTCTGGCCTACAGACGCCACTTTGGTAAGAAGCAAAGAAAAGAAAAATGCTCGACTTATGAATCTCAAACCAATAAAGTCTGACTAAACTTAACAATACCTGTCTGTGTTTTACTTTAACTCAAAAGTTACTGATGTATTTATGGCTAAAACAATCAACAAGCAAAGTTAAATTAAAAAGTGCTATGGTACATTTTTAAGCTGCATAGTGACAACAGACAGTTAGTTAGCCTGATGGTCTTTTTGTGATATTGGGTTGCTTTTTCACTCTCCCCCTCTACATTACAACAAGCCCTCATGTTTGATATGATCGTTGATAAAAAGGGTTATTATCTTGAGAGAGTGGAAGTCTGTCTCCCCTCCCTGCTTTAAAAAATGGCTGAATGACATCGTCCACTTTTGTTTCTTTCTCCCATCATGGAGCGCCCCTTTTATTTGGCACTTGAACAGACCGGCCGTATGGTAGATCTGGCTATGGTGGTGGAATCAGCCATCTTTTATGGGGTGTTTTTATTGCCCTTTATTGAATTTAGTCTTGTCTATTTATTTACTTAGTATTGCAAATGTCTTACCTTTATAGCCTATTTTCTAGAGATGAGACGTTATTCTTGTAACTATTCTTTGCACTTTGACATATATAAAGAAAATAATAAAATAATGTCACGGTATAATTTTTAAAAACAACAGAAATGCTAGCAGGGGTATTAAAAGGGAAAAAAAGATAAGAGGAAAATGAAATAATAAAACAACTAAAAGGGTAAAAGTGATGAAGTAAACTAAGACATACAAAATGAAGAAAACAATCATGATTAAATATAATTTAAAAAAATAATAATCTAAGTAGTAAAACAAGCTAAAACGTAAAATAAAAGCCAATTGACAGCCAGATTAAAAGGGTAGGTTCCCACCATTATGACCTATTTGAACATGTAGTGAAGGAGGTGTATCCTCATTACTAACAAAAATATTTGTGCTATTTCCCAGAGCTCGGCTCAAGGCTTGCAGATGGGAGTGGGGGCTTTGTCATGCTGGAAAACTTCTTCCCTAGACAATGCTATGTCTCTTAACTGGTAAATACTTGGAAAATAAAATACCTATGCACAGGGGAACGTATGACTTTCTGGGTGAATGATTGTCCTCATGATATCTGTGGTCCATGCCATAAACACGGTCATGGTTCATTTAAATGTCTGTCTTTTAGAGCTGAAACCAAGTAGCGCTGCAATAAGAGAAGAATGTTGTCTGGGGTTTTATTTGCCCCTTCCAGACTTTCCTTTCTGATGAAGTTCATAGTTAGGGTGGCCAGGCTCTGTAACGGGTGGAGGTGCTGGGATCCAATAGCAGCCCAAACACCACAGCCCTGCGATGGACTTGCGACCTGTCGATGGTTTCCCTCGCCACTTACCCAATGACAACTGGGATTGGCTCCATGCTTTTCTACTTATTATTTATTGTTCTTTATTCTTTCTGCTCTTTCTGTCTGTACTGTCCATTTTGCTGCTGCAATAATGTAAATTTCCCCATGGTGGGACAGATAGAGGAATATCTGATCTGATCTTATAGGCCTCCCCACCCCCAATCTCTCCACACTTGTTGATACTGCTAGTGCAGTAGCCAGTTGAAGTCAGCACAAGTCAGTAGAAGTCAGTAGAAGTTGAAGTCTTGTTTCTAAATATTTGCTTTAATTTTGATAAGCTGATGTGAGTTTCGTTGATAATTGGCAAACTTTTTGGGGAAGACCTGGTTTGATTAGGAGAGACGGCATACATCCCACTTTGGATGGAGCTGCTCTCATATCTAGAAATATGGCCGAAGTCATTGACCCAAACCCATGACAACCCAGAATCCAGATTAGGAGACAGAGCTGCAGTCTTACACGCTTCTCTGTGCTTCCACTAGAGCAGTTACCCACCCAATTACATATAGAGACTGTGAAAAATCTGATTAAAATTAATACCACTTCAGTAATAGATCATCAAAATAAGAGTATTACATGTGGACTCTTAAACACTAGATCTCTCTCCTCCAAAGGTGTTTTAATCAATGATATAATATCAGATCATCAAATTGACTTATTCTGTCTTACTGAAACTTGGCTGCGCCAGGAAGAATATGTCAGTCTAAATGAATCCACTCCTCCCAGTCAATCCACGTCTCCACATCCCTCGAGACACCGGCCGAGGAGGTGGAGTTGCAGCTATTTTGAACTAGTTATAAAGCATTGGAAGTCTTGTTCTCAGCCTTTCTCACCCAGCCTGGGAAACTTTACAGCCAGTTTTATTTGTTGTAATAGACCGTCCTCCCTCTCAAATTTAGTCCTCAGTACTGATAAAGTAATTATAGTAGGTGACTTTAACATTCATGTGGATGTTTCTAATGATAGCCTTAACACTGCATTTATTGCATTATTAGATTCAATTGGCTTCTCTCAAAATGTGAATGAACCCACTCACTGTTATAACCCTCCACAAATAAAGTAGACATTTAATAGTTTTCCCTCATAATCCTTCTTTATCAGACCATTATTTAATAACATTTGAATTTCTATTACTGGACTATACACCATTGGACAGGCATGTACTGTGTCCTCAGAATGTCTGCAGACCGTGACCAGGGGCGAACTGGCATGCTCCCCTGGGAAGAAAATGTTGAACATTTTTAAGTCAAATGCATCATTCTGGTGCACTCTAAGAACATTAAGAGGTTATAACTAGAAAAAAATATTTGTGCGCTAGTAATTTAACTAGTGGTTGTATAGATAACGTTAGCTGCTCCTCTCCTCTGTCTAAGGGGGCGGAGCTGAATCCTCCGTGCAGCAGAGACAGACAGGAGGGTTTTTTCCACTGTAGTCTACTGTTGCCCGTCATCACCACATCAGTGGATTTAATTGGTCCGGGCATCCGGCAACTGATTTTTGTTCACTATATCATGGCTGGTGACGTTGACTGTTCAGGCCAGGTTCTCCTGATGTGCAGTCCGCCTGTGACCGTGACTCACTTTAATGTTCTCTCTTTCAGAGCAGAAATTTTAAGACAGAAATGTATTTTACTAACATTTTTTGAAAGCAGTGTCGATAGTTTTGCCCTCAAATCTGTTTTTGATTGCAGGCCTATCCTGTTTGATTGTATAATAAAAACACAAAAGTAACTCCATACACTAGGTTTCTGTTTACTATAAATAGGGTCTGCTTTACATCGTTGCAAGTTATGTTTCTCGCTGACTCACCTCACTCAGTGCTGGGGTTAATTTTCTGTGGTCTGTGGTCCCAAAAAAAACACAGAACAGATGTGGTTTTAGATCGGTTGTACTGTGCAACACACACACACACACACACACACACACACACACACACACACACACACACACACACACACACACACACACACACACACACACACACACACACACACACGACCAGCCCTCCCTCCCTCTACGGATGTCTGACTCCCAGCTCTCTCTTTCTCTCTTCCAACCCTGCATCCTGTGGGTGATGTCTTGTTTTAGAGAGACACTCCTCCCTCCATGTCTGAAGATTAAAAGCAGCAGAGCTCACACTCTGACACATTTCACCCGTGGATACCACACACACACACGCTGCTTTACAAGGTGAGTTCACACATTTTCTTCCTGCTGTTTTGACTCTTATCTAAACTGATTTGTAATCAAATTAAACTTTCTGTAGCTTTAAGGATAAACCGTTGAATTCATTTTAATTTGCTCAGCCAGAGACACAGATGTTTAATCACCCTGCAGGTATTTACCTCAGCCGCTGTCATCAGATCAGATCTACAGACTATAAACTGTGATCCTTCATCGTGATATATACAGGGTTCCTATTCTTCAGGTTTCTAGATGGGCTTATTAAGAACAGGAACAGGAGATTTATTTAAACTATAGTCCATCCAGTATGATATGCCTTTATGTCTTTAGCTCATCCTGTTAGCTATAATATTATTATTATTATTATTACATAACAGTTTAACAGATATTATAAAAGACACTTCTCCCTGATTTACACAGGGTTTCTATTCTACATGTTTCCAGATGTGTGCTTATCAACAATTATCACTGGCAAGGACCTGAACCAGCTCAGGGCGACCAAACATTTCATTTTAAGAAGTTTAAATCCATCCATGTTTTAATGTCACTCATGCAGTTAAGCACGGCCTGAAGAGAATCTTTGGTAGGGACCTTTAACAACACCATCATAAAAGACACTTCTCATGACTTTTCCCTGTTTTCTCCTCCTGTTTCTCCAGATGAACCTCGATTGTTACGGCTCATCTGATCCAAAGGCAGAGAACGCCTCTTTGTTGTACGGTGATCACTCTGACACTGTGAGTCTGTGGCAGAGAGGTGATCAGCATACACCCCTCCCCACCTGCTCCTCCATCTCCCGTCCTGACTCCGGCTGCCTGGTGTGTGTGGACCAGATCGTCCACGCTGTCTGCCGTAACCTGACAGAGAAGGTGGAGATCACTATGGAGGCCGGAGGAGCCAACGTCAAAATCTCAAAGGGCGTAGGTAAGAAGCCTGATAGTTTTATTCCTGTAATGAATGTCTTGGTGTGTATTCAGTGTGCTGCTTCTTTAGAGATGTTAGACAGTGAAGCAGGTGACTGATAGTATCTGTTTTATGTTTCCTGCAGAGTGTCCCTGGCTTCTTGGTGATGGTAAGTGTCTTTTAGATCTTTGTCTGTCGTCATTAAAGGATTACTTTGACAGAGTGAGACATCTTAACGATACTCACTCTTTTCTTTCTTTCAGCCACTGTTCAAAGTGCTACTGAATCTCCATTAAGCACAATTCAAAGTACTGACTCTGCAGGAACCAACCCAGTTGAGCAGCTTGGTCTCCTTCAGTCACAACAGTTGTGTCAGGACTTTTCCTTTCTCATGTATCTCTGTTGTTTCTTCTGAATCTGTTAGGTACTTGGGAATGGTGGCAGATCTTCATCCCCATCCTCCTCCTCATCGCTGCCCCGATGGTTTACTGCATCTGGAGGAAATGGTGCAAAACTTCTGAATTGCTGACAATGGCAAAGGTAAATAAATCTTATGTTCAGCCAAACTAACAGACTTTTAGGGCTGCAGCAAACTATTATTTTGCACTGTTTCTGTGCACTGATGCCATCTGCTACGATAAAGTTTATAGTTAACCCTCCTGTTGTCCTAGAGTCAAGGAAGGAAGGGAGAAAGAAGGAAGGAAGGAAGGAAGGAAGGAAGGAAGGAAGGAAGGAAGGAAGGAAGGAAGGAAGGGAGGGAGGGAGGGAGGAAGAAGGAAAGGATGGAAGGGAGGAAGAAGGAAAGGAAGGAAGGGAGGAAGAAGGAAGGAAGGATGGAAGGGAGGAAGAAGGAAGGAAAGGAGGAAGAAAGGGAGGAAGAAGGAAGGAAAGGAGGAAGGAAGGAAGGGAGGAAGGAAGGTTGGAGGGAAGGAAGGAGGGAGGGAGGGAAGGAAGGAAGGATGGAGGGAGGGAGGAAGGAAGGAAGGGAGGAAGAAAGAAGGAAGGATGGAAGGGAGGAAGAAGGAAGGGAAGGAGGAAGGAGCAAAGTAAATGTGCGATGTGTGTAGAAAATAAAGTGCGCAGTGACTGTAAGTTATGACCAGTGTGATGGCATGAGGCAGGAAAGATTTCCTGTATCTGTCCCTTCGACAGCTTATTTACTTATTATTTATTGTTCTTTATTCTTTTCTTATTGCTGCTCTTATATTCTATTTACTGCCCACTTGCTGCTGTAATAATGCAAATTTCCCCATTGTGGGACTAATAAAGGAATATCTGATCTTATGTCTTAGTTGTCCACCTGGTGTGATCTGATGCTGTCATCAAATCAAGTCCAGAGTGAAGAAGAAGAAGAAGAAGAAGAAGAAGAAGAAGAAGAAGAAGAAGAAGAAGAAGAAGAAGAAGAAGCCGTCCACCTGAATATACCTGCTGCTGCTGCTGCTGCTGCTGAGAAACCTGAAACTGAAGCTGCCATTTAGAAGTTGTAAAGAATGCGTGTATTTTTCCTAATGCAGTCCGCCATCTCCACCTCTACACAGGAGTGCACATCTTTTTAAGTGTTCTTTACTGCCAGTGGTGGCCTTAGACCTTTGCACTGTACTGTATTTCATGAGTAGCTCCTCTCTCCTCTGCAGTGGGACGAGCTGAGATGCAGAGATAAGACATGAAGAGTCACGTTAGCCAAATCAAAAGAACCCTTTTTAATAGCAAAATGCAACAGCAGACAGGTGATCATTGGAGAGGAAGACAGTAACATTTACCACAATCTACCACCTCGGCTCTAGTGAACTAGCACTAACAGGTAAACAATACAGTTACTCAATCATACCAACATCCAAATAGCCACATGGTCACATCAGTAACATACTTAACTTAACTCCCCTCGCACCCCTCCACTTGCTCTGGCCTACAGACGCCACTTTGGTAAGAAGCAAAGAAAAGAAAAATGCTCGACTTATGAATCTCAAACCAATAAAGTCTGACTAAACTTAACAATACCTGTCTGTGTTTTACTTTAACTCAAAAGTTACTGATGTATTTATGGCTACAACAATCAACAAGCAAAGTTAAATTAAAAAGTGCTATGGTACATTTTTAAGCTGCATAGTGACAACAGACAGTTAGTTAGCCTGATGGTCTTTTTGTGATATTGGGTTGCTTTTTCACTCTCCCCCTCTACATTACAACAAGCCCTCATGTTTGATATGATCGTTGATAAAAAGGGTTATTATCTTGAGAGAGTGGAAGTCTGTCTCCCCTCCCTGCTTTAAAAAATGGCTGAATGACATCGTCCACTTTTGTTTCTTTCTCCCATCATGGAGCGCCCCTTTTATTTGGCACTTGAACAGACCGGCTGTATGGTAGATCTGGCTATGGTGGTGGAATCAGCCATCTTTTATGGGGTGTTTTTATTGCCCTTTATTGAATTTAGTCTTGTCTATTTATTTACTTAGTATTGCAAATGTCTTACCTTTATAGCCTATTTTCTAGAGATGAGACGTTATTCTTGTAACAATGACAAATAAAGTACTTTGCACTTTGACATATATAAAGAAAATAATAAAATAATGTCACGGTATAATTTTTAAAAACAACAGAAATGCTAGCAGTGGGTATTAAAAGGGAAAAAAAGATAAGAGGAAAATGAAATAATAAAACAACTAAAAGGGTAAAAGTGATGACGTAAACTAAGACATACAAAATGAAGAAAACAATCATGATTAAATATAATTAAAAAAATAATAATCTAAGTAGTAAAACAAGCTAAAACGTAAAATAAAAGCCAATTGACAGAGTTCAATTGACAGCCAGATTAAAAGGGTAGGTTCCCACCATTATGACCTATTTGAACATGTAGTGAAGGAGGTGTATCCTCATTACTAACAAAAATATTTGTGCTATTTCCCAGAGCTCGGATCAAAGCATGCAGATGGGAGTGGGGGCTTTGTCATGCTGAAAAACTTCTTCCCTAGACAATGCTATGTCTCTTAACTGGTAAATACTTGGAAAATAAAATACCTATGCACAGGGGAACGTATGACTTTCTGGGTGAATGATTTTCCTCAGGTTATCTGTGGTCCATGCCATAAACACGGTCATGGTTCATTTAAATATCTGTCTTTTAGAGCTGAAACCAAGTAGCGCTGCAATAAGAGAAGAATGTTGTCTGGGGTTTTATTTGCCCTTTCCAGACTTTCCTTTCTGATGAAGTTCATAGTTAGGGTGGCCAGGCTCTGTAACGGGTGGAGGTGCTGGGATCCAATAGCAGCCCAAACACCACAGCCCTGCGATGGACTTGCGACCTGTCAATGGTTTCCCCCGCCACTTACCCAATGACAACTGGGATTGGCTCCATGCTTTTCTACTTATTATTTATTGTTCTTTATTCTTTCTGCTCTTTCTGTCTGTACTGTCCATTTTGCTGCTGCAATAATGTAAATTTCCCCATGGTGGGACAGATAGAGGAATATCTGATCTGATCTTATAGGCCTCCCCACCCCCAATCTCTCCACACTTGTTGATACTGCTAGTGCAGTAGCCAGTTGAAGTCAGCACAAGTCAGTAGAAGTCAGTAGAAGTTGAAGTCTTGTTTCTAAATATTTGCTTTAATTTTGATAAGCTGATGTGAGTTTTGTTGATAATTGGCAAACTTTTTGGGGAAGACCTGGTTTGATTAGGAGAGACGGCATACATCCCACTTTGGATGGAGCTGCTCTCATATCTAGAAATATGGCCGAATTCATTGACCCAAACCCATGACAACCCAGAGTCCAGATTAGGAGACAGAGCTGCAGTCTTACACGCTTCTCTGTGCTTCCACTAGAGCAGTTAGCCACCCAATTACATATAGAGACTGTGAAAAATCTGATTAAAATTAATACCACTTCAGTAATAGATCATCAAAATAAGAGTATTACATGTGGACTCTTAAACATCTTAAACATCTCTCTCCTCCAAAGGTGTTTTAATCAATGATATAATATCAGATCATCAAATTGACTTATTCTGTCTTACTGAAACTTGGCTGCGCCAGGAAGAATATGTCAGTCTAAATGAATCCACTCCTCCCAGTCAATCCACGTCTCCACATCCCTCTAGACACCGGCCGAGGAGGTGGAGTTGCAGCTATTTTGAACTAGTTATAAAGCATTGGAAGTCTTGTTCTCAGCCTTTCTCACCCAGCCTGGGAAACTTTACAGCCAGTTTTCTTTGTTGTAATAGACCGTCCTCCCTCTCAAATTTAGTCCTCAGTACTGATAAAGTAATTATAGTAGGTGACTTTAACATTCATGTGGATGTTTCTAATGATAGCCTTAACACTGCATTTATTGCATTATTAGATTCAATTGGCTTCTCTCAAAATGTGAATGAACCCACTCACTGTTATAACCCTCCATAAATAAAGTAGACATTTAATAATTTTCCCTCATAATCCTTCTTTATCAGACCATTATTTAATAACATTTGAATTTCTATTACTGGACTATACACCATTGGACAGGCATGTACTGTGTCCTCAGAATGTCTGCAGACCGTGACCAGGGGCGAACTGGCATGCTCCCCTGGGAAGAAAATGTTGTACATTTTTAAGTCAAATGCATCATTCTGGTGCACTCTAAGAACATTAAGAGGTTATAACTAGAAAAAAATATTTGTGCGCTAGTAATTTAACTAGTGGTTGTATAGATAACGTTAGCTGCTCCTCTCCTCTGTCTAAGGGGGCGGAGCTGAATCCTCCGTGCAGCAGAGACAGACAGGAGGGTTTTTTCCACTGTAGTCTACTGTTGCCCGTCATCACCACATCAGTGGATTTAATTGGTCCGGGCATCCGGCAACTGATTTTTGTTCACTATATCATGGCTGGTGACGTTGACTGTTCAGGCCAGGTTCTCCTGATGTGCAGTCCACCTGTGACCGTGACTCACTTTAATGTTCTCTCTTTCAGAGCAGAAATTTTAAGACAGAAATGTATTTTACTAACATTTTTTGAAAGCAGTGGCGATAGTTTTGCCCTCAAATCTGTTTTTGATTGCAGGCCTATCCTGTTTGATTGTATAATAAAAACACAAAAGTAACTCCATACACTAGGTTTCTGTTTACTATAAATAGGGTCTGCTTTACATCGTTACACGTCATCTTTCTCGCTGACTCACCTCACTCAGTGCTGGGGCTAATTTTCTGTGGTCTGTGGTCCCAAAAAAAACACAGAACAGATGTGGTTTTAGATCGGTTGTGCAACAGACACAAACACACACACACACACACACACACACACACACACACACACACACACACACACACACACACACACACACACACACACACACACACACACACACACACACACACACACACACACACACACACACACACACGACCAGCCCTCCCTCCCTCTACGGATGTCTGACTCCCAGCTCTCTCTTTCTCTCTTCCAACCCTGCATCCTGTGGGTGATGTCTTGTTTTAGAGAGACACTCCTCCCTCCATGTCTGAAGATTAAAAGCAGCAGAGCTCACACTCTGACACATTTCACCCGTGGATACCACACACACACGCTGCTTTACAAGGTGAGTTCACACATTTTCTTCCTGCTGTTTTGACTCTTATCTAAACTGATTTGTAATCAAATTAAACTTTCTGTAGCTTTAAGGATAAACCGTTGAATTCATTTTAATTTGCTCAGCCAGAGACACAGATGTTTAAAACACCCTGCAGGTATTTACCTCAGCCGCTGTCATCAGATCAGATCTACAGACTATAAACTGTGATCCTTCATCGTGATATATACAGGGTTCCTATTCTTCAGGTTTCTAGATGGGCTTATTAAGAACAGGAACAGGAGATTTATTTAAACTATAGTCCATCCAGTATGATATGCCTTTATGTCTTTAGCTCATCCTGTTAGCTATAATATTATTATTATTATTACATAACAGTTTAACAGATATTATAAAAGACACTTCTCCCTGATTTACACAGGGTTTCTATTCTACATGTTTCCAGATGTGTGCTTATCAACAATTATCACTGGCAAGGACCTGAACCAGCTCAGGGCGACCAAACATTTCATTTTAAGAAGTTTAAATCCATCCATGTTTTAATGTCACTCATGCAGTTAAGCACGGCCTGAAGAGAATCTTTGGTAGGGACCTTTAACAACACCATCATAAAAGACACTTCTCATGACTTTTCCCTGTTTTCTCCTCCTGTTTCTCCAGATGAACCTCCATTGTTACAGCTCATCTGATCCACAGGCAGAGAACGCCTCTTTGTTGTACGGTGATCACTCTGACAATGTGAATCTGTGGGAGAGAGCACATACACCCCTCCACACCTGCTCCTCCATCTCCCCTCCTGACTCCGGCTGCCTGGTGTGTGTGGACCAGATCGTCCACGCTGTCTGCCGTAACCTGACAGAGAAGGTGGAGATCACTATGGAGGCCGGAGTAGACCACGTCAAAATCTCAAAGGACGGTAAGAAGCCTGATAGTTTTATTACTTTTATGGTTTCTGATTGAATCTCTGTGGTTTGAGTTTAGTGTCTCTCCTGTGTGTGTTCCTGTTTTAGCTTTCAGTTATTCCTCACTAACCATGAACTCTTTTTATTACAGGCTGCCCAATGTTTCTGTCTGATGGTAAGTGTCATTTATTTCTATCTATATATCTATCTATCTGTATGTCTATACATATATAAAACATAGCACAAAAAGTAAGGAAATGTGTGTTTGGTAGAGTATTTCTTTGTTGTAACAATGCTTCTTGGTTAGTTGGAAAGATTTGCCAAATTTTTCATGGGTGTAACCCAGATACTCAGGTCTGCTGCTCATCCCTCTAATGCATGTTACTTACAAATGTGGCTCAATTTAAAAGGGAAATGCCTCCTGTGTTTAAGCCTCCAGGCTGCTCAAAGAATGGCAGCAGAAGTGGATTTATTCTGTTTCCTCCAAATGCTAAATATACCTGAAAGAATGTACGAATGTCTCAAACCCAAGTGTAGCTACTGAAACACGGTTGCTTCCTCCGACACATGCGTTGTGTGTTGTGTACGTAACCGTGTGCGCATTAGGGTTTAATCCCAGGAAGGGAATTCCCGGGAAATCCAATCAAAACCATTTCTAGAGAACCATATATGAGAGAAAAGTGTGATCTCAGCCATGGTTGATGATTGAAGAAGCAATGTTGTTGTTATCTAGTGAAAATGAGCGGGCTCGCTACTCGCGCGATGACCATACATTATGGTCACAAAATGGTCACGCGTCCAAACTCCACCGATAGCGCAACAGATTCCTGTTTTGTCGCGCAACAAATTTGTGTTCAACGCATTTGGTGTGAACGCCCCTTTTGTGTGTCCTTAACCATCACAGCTAAACCCAATTCTATCTTTCACTATAAAGCTAAGTCTGAACAGAGAGTGAGAACCGACCAAACTGGTTCCCACAATGATAGACCCATAAGACCAAGGGAGGGGGAGTAGAGGGTCTGACAGTTGTGTTGAACTGAACTGGGTACATTTATAATCCAGTGATTTTTAAGTGAGGCTGAAAATAATCAAACTGTGCAGATTTGTTTAACACTCAGCAGCTCATGTTTGGTGTCATTTTTCACTTCTCACTTCTCTCTGTTGTTTCTTCTGAATCTGTTAGAGACTTGGACATGGTGGCTGATCCTCATCCTCATCCCCATCTTCATCATCATCACCATCCTGGTGGTTTACTGCTTATGGAAGAAATATTTCTTAACTTCCAAACAAAGGTAAGACAGAGTTTAAACCTTAAAGAATAAGTCTGGTGATTTTCTGCCTTACATAGAACTACTCTTTTACTCTGCTTTATCTTTATGATCGCATCAATCTGAATGAATTGTAGTTAATGTACAACCTCTTTTGTGTCCACAGAGAAGAAGAAGAAAACATCAGAGAGATGAAACATGACTCTGTCACTGCTGTGTAGAAGTCCTCCTTCTTCACCTCTACACTTGATGTTTTTTAGCTTAATTTGAATAAAAATATTTTTTATGGGGTTGATATGCTTTTGGCCAAATTTTTAAAAGTAAACATGAAATTAAACTGGATTTGTACATGAGAACCTACCTGTGCTTATGTTTTCTTTTTTCCCTTCTTCATAATTATATTCATTCATCTAAGATGATGTTGAAAAACTAAACTTATTACAGCACAAACAATGACTTTTATTTTCTGCACCAAACTCTACAAATTAAATCAGCCACACTCACTACTTTCTATCTATCTATCTATCTATCTATCCATCTATCCATCCATCCATCCATCCATCCATCCATCCATCCATCCATCCATCCATCCATCCATCCATCCATCCATCCATCCATCCATCCATCTATCACTCAATTGTAGTCTCTAATTATTGATAAGTATTTCGTTGTTCAAAAAATGTTGAAGTTCCAAAAGGATTCAATCAAAAATCACCAGGAGTCGTCCAGCTGAATGCAGTTAGTTTTATTGTCGACAGCAAAACCCGGAGCCAACATACACAGACAGAATCTATGTATAACTGACACAAAGAACTAAAAATCTGGGTCCCTTTTATAGTGTCAATATTGCTGACCCCTAAGTTTCTTGCCGAAGGACATGTCGACAGAAGGAGCCGAGAATCGAACCGCCAATCTTCCACTTGGAGGACGACGGCTCTACCTCCTGAGCCACAGCTGCAGTGAAGTTATTTGCATTATTCATGAGGTCATATTGCAATTGGCTGGCAAGTGAAGGTGCTCATTAATAATACAGATATTCTTATGTAAATAGCAGCTGGAGGACAGAGGGGAATCGGAACTGTTAGGAAAGATGGCTTTATAGAAATCTCAACAACGTTTAGGGTCTGATTTACTAAGATCATAAATAAAGGGTACTACATTGTGTGTGAGATTGCTCATTTAGTTAGTGTGTTTTGCGGGTGATCTACTAAGAATAACTGCACTGACAACAGGTGCAGACAGCAGTAAATGAGGGTTTTGTGTCTTAATGGAGCGTTTGGACGATGTTCTAGAGCAGGGATGTCCAAACTATCCCATAAAGCTTTTATGTGGCTGCAGGTTTTCATTCCAACCAATCAGGAGCACATCAGGCTTGACTCATTTTATCAACTGATCTCAGTCTACAGGCAGTGGTTTGGTGAAATTATGTGTTTTTAATTGGTTGGAACAAAAGCCTGCAGGAACACGACCCTTTATGGAGTAGTTTGGACATGCCTGTTCTAGTGAAACAAGTTAAACATGAAGAGTTACAGCAAAAAAACATTACCTGAAATAACTCAGGTTATTATAACTCAGGTAAGAATATTTGTTACAAAGCTGTCAATGCTGATAGTGACACCAAAAATGTTCCATTCCAATATTAATACAAGTGGGAAAGAAACCTGTTCTGTGGGTTAGGGTTACTGTGTCACCGTCTCCTCGTCTCCATAGTAACGGCAGGACATTTTCTCCTCCCTGTATTTTGCACACTGGGGTAAAAACGCCCCATATTACATATTCATTATGACAAACGTACTAAATAGACAGTGTGTATTATCGCGTTAGTAGATCAGCTGGATATTATTTTACACTTGGTTTTACACACACAAACCTTTAGTAAATCAGACCCATAGTTTTTAGAAAAAAATGAGTCAAAAAAAGCCACAATACCAGATATTAAAAATGTAACTTTTATTTTATGAAAAATAAATGAGGCAGTCAGCACAGTTTAACACTTGGCACTTCTGCTGATATCAGCCTCCATCTCTGCGAGTCACAGCAGCTTGAGCGATGAGTCAACTTCGTCTTTAAAAGGTTTGTTTTTGTTTCTGAAAAACATATATACAATGTCACAACTTTGATATTTACGTAATCATGGAAATCTGAAACAGAATGATAACAACAGGAAATCCCATGATCAGAGGGGAGAAGGAGTTGTTTTGTTAACAGACTGACTACAGAAGTGCTGAGATTCCTTTCTTTAACATGTTATCATGAAATCCTGACTGAGATCATCAACTCTGATCAACACAATTATCAGTAGTCATTGGGACCGGCTGTATGAGCAGCTTTACAGGTCTTGACTTAGTTTACATTTATCGATTTGATTTTGAGCCAATCGAGCAACTCATACATTGATTTTGAATATCCATCTAGGTGTAGAGACCATGACTTGTTATTAAAAAGGAGGGAGGCATTCTGGATATTTACGTTACAGACCCTGAATGATATGATGCTATAACTATAACTCTTCTCTTAATGTTACACAGCACTGCACTGCAATGTGTGTCAAGGGTGAAACATGAAAGAGGCGACGATGAGCCCAAATGGAAGAATATCAAGTTATAACTGAGCAGCCTGATGTGTGTTTGTGTGTGTGTGTGTGTGTGTGTGTGTGTGTGTGTGTGTGTGTGTGTGTGTGTGTGTGTGTGTGTGTGTGTGTGTGTGTGTGTGGTTATTCTGCAGCAGCTGGGTTTGTGTAGAGGTGTGTGTGTGTTTGGTTATTGGGTGTGTTCAGGAGGATTAATAAAAGATACGTGCAGCTCGTGCTCCGAGACGTTTGTTTTCAGCACGTCTTTGTGTTTGTGTTGCTTCATAGGAATTACGTTCCCACCACATATATGTAGTTTGAGGTTTCTATGGTCACCTACACAACACACAGTCTTGGTGTTTCCCTGTTGAGCTGTGGTGAAAGTACAGTAACAAAAAGAGGGACTAAAACCACTAACTTTGGAACATAGAAGACTTGATTTGACTCATCTTGCTCCTTCATTTTTTCCCCTTCCTTTCTTTCCCTTCCCCTTCTTTTCTTTTCCTTCTTTCCCTTCCCTTCTTTTCTTTCCCTTCCCTTTCCTTCTCCTTCCCTTCTTTCCCTTCCCTCCCCTTCTTTCCCTTCCCTTCCCTTCTTTTCCTTCTCTCCCCTTCTTTTCTTTCCCTTCTCCTTCCTTTCCTTCTCCTTCCCTTCTTTACCCTCCCTTCCCTTGACATATTAGCTTCAGATAAGAAGCTGGAAAAAAACTTTTTCAACTTTTAAATACACAGAAGGACTGTGGATTTAGTCCTCCATCACTTCCATTGTAAACATTAAGAAGGGATCTTCTAATGGTCAGTATGAACAAATAAAAACAATTTCAAAGACTGCCTTTTTTCATCTGCATAATATTTAAACAAATCTGACATATCCTGTCTCAAAATGCTGCTGAAAAACTAGTCCATGCATTTGTTACTTCTAGGCTGGATTATTGTAATTCATTATTATCAGGCTGTCCTAACAAATCTCTAAAGACTCTCCAACTGGTCCAGAATGCAGCTGCACGCGTTCTGACAAAAACTAGAAATAAACTAGAACTTCCTGTAAAATCTAAAATAGAATTCAAAATCCTTCTCCTCACTTTCAAAGCTCTTAATGATCAGGCTCCATCATATCTTAAAGAGCTTATGTACCTACCAGAACACTGCGCTCCCAGCATGCAGGCTTACTTGTGGTTTCTAGTATCTTTAAAAGTAGAATGGGAGGCAGATCTTTCAGTTCTCAGGCTCCTCTCCTGTGGAACCATCTCCCAGATTGGGTCCAGAGGGCAGACACCCTCTCTACTTTTAAAAGTAGGCTTAAAACCTTCCTTTTTGATAAAGCTCATAGTTAGTTCCAGCTCACAGGTAACCTGGGTCTGTAGACGTCCGGATGACAGATTCCAGTCCCGGACCTTCAATGTGCTTCTCTCTCCTATCCTTCCTCTCTCTCCTCTCTACTCCAACCGGTCAAGGCAGATGTTCTCTCACTTTGAGTCTGGTTCTGAGGTTTCTTCCTTTTTTTCTTGCCACTGTCGCTATGTGCTGCTCATGTGGGAATGTTGGGTCTCTTTAAAATTAAAACCTGAAGAGTACGGTTTAGAACCTGCTCTATGTGTAAAGTGCCTTGAGATGACTTTGTTGTGATTTGGCGCTATACATATAAAGATTGATTGATTGAGATTGAGGAATGATTACAGCAAGAAAAACACACACTATGTTCATTTTGGCTCCTGACTGTTTTGAGACACTGTTGTAAAATGAACTCCATACAACGCCATAAAAATGAGCTGTTAAGAGATTTCGAGGTGATTACCAAACTGCTGTCCCTGTTGCTCAGCTAATAATTAATGACGTTTAAGCACCTACCTGCTCAGCTTCTGGATATGTAGCGTCTGTAACAAACCAACCCGATGAAGATGAGGAAGAGGAGCAGGACGGAGATGATGAGGATGATGATGATTACAACAGGTGGCTCCGATTGAGGTGCATCTATCAGACATAGAGGGAACATGAATGACCTCAGACAGTGTTTGGAGAGAGGAGGATGAAACTGGTTTTATTTTCTATTAAATTAGTATTTTGTACTCTAACTTGTGTTTATAATGGAGTGTTTCTACTTAAGTGTCCTGATAGGTTTTCCCACAAAAGTGTAAACACACAAGAGCTTCTACTGTTCTACTGAGTTTAAAGCTCTGGTGTGAAAACTGTAGAGAATACATGTAAATGACATTTACCATCAGAGGGAGGTTCAGGGCAATCTGTAAGAAAAACAGTACGTGATTAATTCTTTCAGTCAGGAAAGAAAAATGACATTACAATTACTTCATTATTATTAAAAAGTTTATTGTGAAGAGAAATGTGTCTCAGTGTAATAAAAAATATCATAGTGTATTACTGCCAGTTTAATCATCATCATTATCATTATAAGATACCAAATTGCTCTGTTTTAATATGACAGTTTTCTCGTAATAGCAACATATGACTTTATCTCATTATTATACAAAACCTTCATTATTTCACACAATGAAGACATCTAGGTCTTAAAGCAGAAGTCAGGTGTCCATATGAGCAGTGAAAGAGTCAAGGCCACCAGCTGCTGTCTAAAAAGTACACAGTCGCCCATAAAGTAGGAATAATTTTGTTTTCAGACCATAGACTGTATATAAGAAATGGACGTAAAATCCGTGACATCACCCATTGGTTTGTGGACTGCTGCTCGGAGGCCAATAGTATCGGATCTGGGCAGCGCCATCTTGAAAATTTCCGGTGCATGCCGGGAAAAATAAAAACACGGATTCTACTTATATGGGCATCAGGAGGGGCATGAGGTGCCCTCCTGAACCTGTGAACCAATCAACCCTTTCAATCAGGACGTAGCCACGCCCTAATTCATACCCTGCTTTGTCATCATACTGCATTGAAGAAGGCTTTAAACTAGCGATTGAGACCATAAATACATTTTGAAAACGTTTACTGAGGTTAGAAATCAAGTGAGAAGTTGGTGAATTCTCCATTGACTTGTATAGAGACGGAAGTCCTTTTGACACCAAAACGGTCGCCCCCTGGTGGCCTTTTGATAGAATGCAGTTTGAAGTTACTTCCGCGTTGGCCTCATTTCAGAGGACCGGAACTCCCCGCCTGGGTCAGACACATTCCTCATTTTATTTTCTATTTATACACATCAGTAATCACCTTTGACCCGGTGCAATGACATTGATCAATACAATTTTGAGAAGAAGTAAAAAATATTTGATTTCAACTTTATGGCCGACCATGTAGTTAGAGTGGCTAGCAGGGGGCGAGGATGGTTGGATGGATATTATTGTTTATTCAGACTATACACCATACAGTGCACATCAGAACGAGATTGTGTTGCAATGGCTCAAAATAGAGCATTATTGCAATATTGAAATATAATAAAACAGGAGGAAAAAAATAAACTACTAAAAAATGTTCTGCTATGAATGCTACAAAACCTCTTTTGTTTCTCTCAAATGTATTAAACAGACCACAGGGATGAAGGCAGAGCTTTATAAAGTGTTGCTGCTACAGCCACAAAAGCTCCTTAGGCGGAGTTGTGAACAGAGAACACATTTTGCATGTTTGAACGGAGCGAGCTGATGAGTAAGGGTGTGAGAGTTCTGCCACATCAATCAAACGTTACTCACTCAGAGAGAGAGAGAGAGAAATAGTGGAAGTAAGACATCATGGAGGTCAGATGCAGTAAGACATCATGGAGGTCAGAACTGGACTCTGTTCCTGACACCAGACTGATTTTTTTTTTTAAGAAGAAAGACACAGAGAGAGAGAGAGAGAGAGAGAGAGAGAGAGAGAGAGAGAGAGAGAGAGAGAGAGAGAGAGAGAGAGAGAGAGAGAGAGAGAGAGAGAGAGAGAGAGAAGAGAGAGAGAGAGAGAGAGAGAGAGAGAGAGAGAGAGAGAGAGAGAGAGAGAGAGATCGAGAGAGAGAGAGATCAGAGAGAGAGAGAGGAGAGAGAGAGAGAGAGAAAGAAATAGTGGGGGTCAGTTGAAGTAAGACATCATGAGGTCAGATGCAGTAAGACATCATGGAGGTCAGCTCAACTGGGACTCTGTTCCTGACACCAGACTGATTTTTTTTTAAGAAAGAAAGACACAGAGAGAGAGAGAGAGAGAGAGAGAGAGAGAGAGAGAGAGAGAGAGAGAGAGAGAGAGAGAGAGAGAGAGAGAGAGAGAGACAGAGAGAGAGAGAGAGAGAGAGAGAGAGAGAGAGAGAGAGACAGAGAGAGAGAGAGAGAGAGAGAGAGAGAGAGAGAGAGAGAATAGTGGGGGTCAGTTGAAGTCAGACCTAATGGAGTCCGATGCAGTACGACATCATGGAGGTCAGAACTGGGACTCCTGACACCGGTCAGAAGATAAAAGAGTCGGATCTGTTGACAGAGTGACGCATCCGAGCCGAGAAAAGAAACAGATTTCAGTTCTCTGAGCCTAGGTTCAGAAGACATTGACCAGCTGAGGTCTTCTGGGAAGCATCTGCAGAGAGACATAATCACGTATAATTATGGTCAGTGACAAACTCAGGGTTGGCAAAACCATCATCTTTACTATCTCCGTGTTATGCATACTTAAACACGACTGTTCAGCCAACTCGTAAAGAGTATTTTGTGGTTTTCTGTCATTGAAATTACACCAACTCCAAATGGTGAAGTATACCAAAAAATCAGAAAAAAAGAGTCATTCTGAACATTTAACCCCGAGAGAAAAGAGAGAGGGATTTTCTGATATGTAACCAAACTGGAATGTGTTTCATTTCCTGTGGTCAAACTAAATAACCAGCAGCTGCAGCACACATGAGACTTAAGACAAATCTGCGCCTACAGGGCCCATAATCGTTTTATGTCATTTACACCATTTTGTTTAACCAAAAGACAGACTGAATGAATAAATATTTCCCTTGCGGCTGTCACCATGTGTTGCTGATGTAGGAATGTTGGGTCTCTTCGAATTAAAGTATTAATTAAGTACAATCTAGACCTGCTCTATGTGTAATGTGCCTTGAAATGACTTTGTTGCTATATAAATAAAGATTCACTGACTAAATACTTGCTGTGAATGTGCTGAAAATGCTTGAAATATTTATTTATTTAAATGAAATACTATCCAACCAAAAGCAGCACAGAAAATAACGTTTAATGTGGTGAAATCATCTGTATTGATCTGTAAATGAATGTGGGTGATTGTTATAGTGTCTTCTGTCCACAGCTGCTTTATAATTATGTGTGAGAAGCTTCTCACTGCAGGAGTGTGATGGTAGTGTGATGGTAGTGAATCTGCAGCCAGAGCGCCGTGCTGAGTGCACAGTTGTTCCTTTAACAATCATCTAGAAAGTGCAAACACTGCTGTTTAACAAGAACTTGACTATTTGATCATTTATGAGATAAGATACATTGGAGTTGTGGTGGAAATAGCCTCTCATCATCATGACTAAACATTACTTCAAAACTCATAAATCAATTCTGGAGCTGGACCTCATGCTCTATGCGCTGCACAACTTCCAGCTTGGTTAGAGGACATAAATTAGATCAGATGTATCCAACGAGGAATTAAAAAGATCTGTGATACCCTATTTCCCTCATGTTCTGTGTTCTATGTTATAAATAACTTCTAGAATTGGGATTGTGGAAGCCAAATTATGGTTTATATGTCTCAGTTCAATAAATGAAGCTTTGCTGGGAGAGTTGTTACTGCTGCTTTAAGACAGTCGGCGCTGCACACAGAGGTGTTTAGTTGAAGCGAGTTAAGGACCGAGCCACACAGTTTTATTTTTCCTGATTAGGACTTAACTTTGAACAATCCTGTAAGAAGATACTGCAAAACTGTGGAATAAATCTGTTTTGGTTTTTAGGTCCTGAAAACGTAACACAATTGATGAGCTTCAACTCCAACAGAGATAGTTGTGTATAAATTATATACTCGAGTTTATAGACGAGTAGTTGAGAAAAGGTTGCGACATTTCAATGAGCCTCTCACATGCCTGCGCTCTGCCACTGGTCACAAAATAAATCACAGACGGGAAAAGTGTCAAAGTCAGCAAAATACCAGCCAGAGTGCTGCTTGTACCCAGCCTTCACAAAACAAAGCTCAATTTATACTTTAACTCTTCTAGAATCTCTGTGAGGGGATGGTAATAAGTGTGTCATCGGTCTGGTTTTTTTTAAGCCAAAAGGAAAGACGGGGTTTCCAGTCCCCCATCAGAAAACACAGAGAAGACATCATTGTGATTTGAACTTGTTCCATTTGACCAGCTGTGATAAATGTGCAGCTACAGTGAGACTGTATTGTGTTTGAAATGTGGGCGTTTGCACAAATTTACATTTTACATATTAGCAGCACGCCCATAGTACTACAACCCTTGTTATTCTGTTAATAACTACTTAGCTACATGGGACGGGTGCTACATTAGTAATGTGCTTGTCTGCGCCAGAGTGAGGTAACCTTCAGTTCCAACACATGGGGAAAAAAAGGAAATATGTTAGTGATGAATTCACCACAGAGACGAAATCATGTGTATTAAGTTTGTCATAAAATCAGCAAGATCAAACATTTGGCAAATAAAACAGTGGGGAACAGCCTACTTATTCTGTTCCCAAAGTAAGATCTGAACTGGGAAAGAAAGCTTTCAGATGTTCGGCTCCTAATGCTTGGAACAACTTCAAAACCTTAACCGAATTCAAAGCTCTTGTGAAAACTTTGAAGTCCAGACTGTTAATTTGCAAGTGTTTTATACAAGTATGTTTTTAATGCAGCTAATTAATTTGTGGTCTGGTTCTTTTTTGTAACTGTGCTGCTGCTGTCTCGGCCAGGACTCCCTCATAAAAGAGATCCTTCATCTCAATGGGACTAACCTGGTTAAATAAGGCCAAGCGCTGCAGGGTTGAGTGGCTGTGTGGAGATGTGGGTTCATTTGTTTGCTTTCTCAGTGCCAGCACTCTCTCCTCTTTTCATTCCATCCGTAACTCGCTCGACCACAGCTGCAGACAGAGCATCAGCTCTCATTCCCGCCTACAGCCGGCTCTGTACTATTTAATACTTAATTTTTATTGAACGGTATCTATTATAGAATACAAAACATACAGAAGGAAACATAGGCAAACATACACATAGACAGGTCAATGAGTCACATTTTTATAATCATGGAAAAGGTATCAAATACTCACTAGAAGGGACCGTTGGACTCCAAAAAAGACAGTTACAAAGACAATAAGCATGACACACAACGCAAACACCCTCTCCTCCTCTTTTTCTCCTTTCTCTGTCTCACAGTACTACCTCATCCCTCTCTCTCTGTCCCATAACCCTCTTTTTTTTTCTTTTTCCCTTCAGCTTTCAATGCTGCTTCAGGTCTGACTGATGAAGGTCTACCTTTGTGTTCCTTATGCCACACATAGTATAACCAATGCTGGATCTGCCATAAGGGCAATCTCAGCAAGTGTCCAGGGTCCAGTATAAAATAAAAGTTGTTTAAGGGGACATGAGCTCCAGTGCCCAGGGCCCCTGAGGGTACTACTGCAGCCTTGGGCCGTGACCATTGTCGCGTCTCCACAGCAGGAACCTCCCCTGAAAGACTCCCAGAACTTTTACAGGGTGGAAAACGAGTCCCTGCCTCGGGACAGGTACTCCATGCAGCCCTGAAGGGTTCCTGGGTGCAGCTTGAGGTTGACTGGGTATACTCAAAGTGGGATGTGTGTGTGTGAGTCAACAGAAAGGGGCAAATTAAATGCCTATGAACGGTTGCAGAGCCCGGTTGGTCCTATCAAGGTCCTACTCTGTGATGGAGACAATGACTGAGAGGAAGTTCCTGTAAAGTTCCTGCCTCCTAAATTTTACCCAGAATTTGATTCAGTTTGTTGCTGTGATGAAGCTATGACTCAAGTAAGCACACAGCTACACACTGTATTAAATATGTAAAGTTACTGTGTTCTTTTAAAAGGTTTAATTGAAACTCAGCCTAACCTGAACCCGGTCTGGTTTAATATACCGGTCCAGTTCAGTTAAGCAGATCATTACCGGACCATTAACCATTAACCCGACACATTGTTTCAGATATAATGTGTATTGTGTGTTTTAATTGTGTTTCAAATAAACACGTTTTAAGTAGAAAAGCATTTTTCTCAGCATGAGACTCCGCAAAATAGACTGAGTCTTATACACTGGTGCTTCTTTTTTACAGTACTTTCTTTTAATTTTTATTTCTCCACAGGGACAATAACTTATGTTATGTTTCCTAACTGGCCTCATATCCTCAATCCGGCTTCCATTGAAATAACTTTAACTGGAAACAGCTGGAAACTGTTCTCTAAACACAATGATTATCATGACACACACACTGAACACAATACAAACACCCTCTCCTCCTCTTTTTCTGTCTCACAGTACTTCTCTCTCTCCTGCCTCTCTTTTTTTCTTTTTCCTTCTCTCAATGCTGCTGCAGGGTCAGACTGATGAATGATGCCGTTCATTAGCAGTCTGAACAGCAAGTCGGCCTCATTTATATACAAGTACAACATTTGTACCACCTCAGCAGCATGTCAGTGGTTATTACATTATAAGTTTCACTGCTTCAATGAAATACTTAACTGCGGTATCCAAGATCAGCAGTAATGGAAAATGGATTTAGTGCTGCTCAAGTGACAAGGAAGGTGTAAGGCAGGCAGACTCAGACGGTTGTTTGAATGAGTAAAAGTTGATTTATTCAGTCTGGTGTAACAACAAAAAGAACGTGTGTCCAAAAAATGAAAAGAATACAAACAATCAGAAACAAACTGGTTTAAATCAAGATACACAACGAAGGCATGAACGTGTGCACACAGCTACACAATCATCCTCTGAGCTCCTCTAAACCTACATCTCTAAACCTTTAACTGAATAAAATAAACCCCCTCATACTTAGTCCAACCCACTGACATCACCAGTGTATAAATACTAAATAGGTGGACAGTTCTTCCTTTTGTTTGTTAAGCACATGGTAAGTAAGTAACAAAGAAAGACAATGCATAACTGATGAAACTCAGAACTAAAACCAATAAACAGTAATGAACTTATAAATACATGTCTGTAACCAAAAGTTTGTGTTTCGCATTATATTTGGTTACAATTTACATTCAGCGAACAAACCTGGGATAGTATGCATCTGCATGTGATTACTGGTAAACTAATGGTTTAACAAGCAATTAACAATCATAGTCAAGTTAATAAGATAGCTGGTGTTGATGGGTTGTCACAGTCTCTTTATGGTAACTATAGACAGTAATGCAATTAATCACAATTAAATATTTTACTTGATTGACAGCCCTAGTTCTAATATATTTGATTGATGAGTCATGTCAAACATTAAGACTACATGGGATTACAAGGCACAGCTATTTATGCACCTTCCACTAATAGATATAAATACTTCAGACTTTGTTTAAACAGCAGATCGTACTACATAATTCATGTCGAACATACAGAACAAACTCTTTACAGAAAACTGCCTCCACACTGGATTATAAAGATATCCTGTAAGTTCATGCCGCTTCCACCACACTTAAACATCTGGACTTTATCTACAGAAGTGATATTAATCATTACAGGTCATCACCACTAGACCTCAGACCTACGCCTTTATTTTAATGCCTTGCTATCAGAGCTGTTGTGTTTATTTACAGCTTTAGTTTTCCGCTCAGAGATAATAATCATGATGACTCAACTGGAATCTGTTTGACCGACTTGCATCCAATACAAAACAATAACTGAGTAAGAGCTTGTCCTGATTTTAAAAAGCAGCAGGATGTACTAACCATCAATGTCACAGCTGTTAAACGGATAAACACATTTCACGTACTATAAATTGTTCATAATAGCTCCAACAATGTATATGAGTAATGTAACACAGCATATTCAGGCAGACAGATACATCGTGAGGATATTACTTATTGGAAGTGGTTGCAACCAGAAACCATCTGCTCCATCTGTTCCTCGTCTATCCATCTCTTCTGAGAACACTGCAGCTCTAAATACTTTCTACACTGTGAGTCAAGCAGAACCTCATCATGTTATTATTTCCTCTTTGAAGACCTCCACCTGTTCAGTCGACATTATTCCCACTATACTTGTAGTAAAGATTCACTAATGTCTCCTTTCCTTCTCACTGATTGGTTGGTTGGTTTACCCTCTGATTATGATGATTGACTTCACCTGTACACTCAAGCCTTATTTAAAGCCAGCCCTCCTTCCCACTCACTCTTTCACCTTCACATGGGCCGGCATATCTGGTAAGAGGTTGCATTTAGTCCACATTTTGTCCTATGTACATTTAGTTTAATTGAAACCTAATTTACCCTTCAAAAGACATAAGGATGGTGTGATCTTGTTTTCTTTCAGATATTGAGACCCATGTGTGTCTTTTCTTTCCCCTTTTCATTCACTGCCACAGTCTACATTATTGTAATAAACCTCTTGAGTGAAGACAAGTTTCATGGTCTTGTTTCCATACATCCTGACCGATGCTCATCCTGACAGCATACCTCCTCTGAACCTCCTCTATTACAATACTATTCAAAGATGTTATTGACACCATTGGCCCCGGCATTCTCTCCATTATAAATAACTCCTGTGGAAACCAGAAAAGCTCCATAGTTAGTTAAAATTATTTATGAAATCTGCACAATGGAAAGATGAACATGTAACACAAAAATGCAAATGGAAGTTGTATTTAGAGGAGGCTTAAAAGCTCATATTTAAGTCATTTCTATATTATTATGTATTCATGTAAATGTGATTTATGTACTCTTGCAAACCTGGACTGTGAGTGATCTCTCTAATAAAACAAAATTGCTGATAATAAAAGCTAAATTGAAGCAGTAGCATAAAGTGTTTTTCATCTGCAGTAATATAACATGACTCCCAATACAACTGAAAGTGATCACTGGGGTAAAATAAAGCAGATGTCAGAGTACTAACAGCGACACAGGAGAGAGGCAAAAACTGTAACCTGCAGATTCAATTTGAAGCTACAACCGTACGGAGAGATGAACACACAGACGCTTTTATAAACCGTCATCTGTGGTCTCCAGCAGACATGAATAATACCTCCACTAATGGAATAAGTTAGACACTTTAAAGTTTTACCAGAGCAGTAGTCAGCTGGAGACCTACTAATGTTCTCAGTATCTCTCTACTCCAACACATCTGTTTCTAATTAACTTGTTATCAAGCCTTAAATAAGCTTCAGCTGCTTGATAATAGAATCCAGGAGCAGGGTTGGTGACTGCTGCTTTAGACTGTTTCCTTATCACAGAGCCTTATGACCTCTCCCCTACCCCTCCTTGGTAGGGGGGTTATTAAAGGCTTCAACTAGTCTTCTACCTACTTGGGGTCTGATTTACTAAAAGTTGTGCAAGCTGATCTACTAACGCAGCACACTGAGGCTTATGTCTTTCAAATGTGCAGGGTAATAATAGGTGGTGTCCATTTAGTGTGTTTGCCATAATGAATATGCAAAAAGGAGTGTCTTAACCCCAGTGTGCAAAAGTCAGGGAGGAAAAAATGCAAATATGTTATTTAGCACACGCATTGTTGCTGACGGTAACGCGTCTATAAATAATACCTTTTGAAGGGCAGATATTATCTGTATTCTGGTACTTTTCCACCCGTGTTAATATTTATGGAGTGGAATATATTTGGTTATGGTAATATGTCTTTGCTATAACTCAATACGTTTGTTAATTTCTTCCACTAGAAGCTCTAATTCCATGGCATCACATTTCTGCTCGTCCGAACTCTCCATTAAGACAAAACCTGTAGACGTCCGGAAGACAGATTCCAGTCTTGGACCTACTAGCTTCAATGTTGATTTTCAATGTGCTTCTCTCTCTCTCCTATTCTTCCTCTCTCTCCTCTCTACCCCAACCGGTCGAGGCAGATGGCAGACCACTTTGAGCCTGGTTCTGAGTTTCCTTCCTGTTAAAAGGGAGTTTTTTCTTGCCACTGTTTATTTTGGGTCATCGTAAATCAGGCCCTTTGTGTACAGTTCCTATAAAATCCACATTTATTGTCCCTCTGAAGCCGTGACTCATGATTTTTATAGACTACTTGAGTCTATTCACCTCCAACAATCTGTAATTGACCCAAACCCAACTGGATTTAGTTCTCTCTTCAGGTCTCATTATCTCCAACATGCTGATAAAAAGATTTTCACATATCCAGTCATAATTCCACCACCGCCACTATTTTCACTGAGGCTCCTATCAGTACCTTATGAATAAGTTTAATATCAGTGAAATAAGGAGAGCATGAAGGGCAGAGTAGAGGCGGAAGCAAGAGAAACTGCAAGTATAGTTTATAGAATTGAACATAAAGAAAAAGACTAATATACATACAGTTACGCGGATGAAACCGATGCATTAAGAAAACTGGAGCATTTGTTACATAAAACATCATCCAACAGAATCTTACAGTGTCCCAGAGTTGACTTTAATTCTTAAAATAGAAGATAAATAAAATCGTAGCTTATTTAGGATGGATTTTATAAATTAAAAAACATTATCTCTTTCAAATGGTAACTGATGTCCACCCCACTTTCTTATAAAACGGTGAGTGGCTTGAGGCTACTTCTGTGTCAGCCACATACACTAGGCTACTACTCACAGAATGGGCTTTTATCGATTATATTGATTACTATGCCAGTTAAACCTCTGCTGTCACCACCTATAGTCCCATTGTTTGGTCCGCAGCCGGCAATACATTCCTCCAATGTAGCGTACTGACTACGGTTCGGTTTCACACACATATTTCTAAACGAACCAAAATACGTAATGACTACTCCACATAGTCACTTATCTTCTTCGTTTCCCTCTTTTTTTAACAACCTGCAAAGAAAACAATCACTGGACACAGTCTAGTTTTGCTGCAAGCCGAATTTCAGATAAATATAAATATTAGGGCTGTCAGCGTTATCGTGTTAATAACCTGTTATTTTATGTATTTTTTAATCTCATTAATCTCCCCTCACTGACTCACTCACTGTCACAGATTGCTGTTATAATGGAGCTTTATAGTGTGCACAGTATGTGTTCATATGGTATGCTGTCATATTCCTGCACTGTCTGCACATTGTTTGACTTATTTAGATATGAGCAGTCACACCGAGCGGCAGTTTGAAAACGAGGCGCGGCTGCGACTGGAAATTAATCTGATGATGTTTGCTGCTAGAGTCACCGAAGATGCATTGCATGTCACTTCAGGAAGAAACATAAATGACATATACAATATATGAAATGAAATATATAATTGTATGCACAATTGAGTGCCCCCATACCAATAATTCATTACAACTAGATCGTTTTTAACTATTTGTTTCAACCGCACCAGAGTTCATCAGTTGGTGCGGATCGAGACTTCCTCTTGTTCTGGACTTGGGTAAAGTTAGAAAGAGATTTGCAGATTCGAACTTCAGCGATCAATAGCTCACAAACGAAACATTGTTAAAACAACGTCATCCAGGCTGCAGGAAATATATTGCTCTCTATGCGCTGCGGGCGTCTGTTTAGGGACCGTCTACAAAGTGCAGTACCAAAGCAAAAAATATTCAATATCTCCACTTTTATTCACTGTAGTCTCACCAAATTCACTCCACACACCAACGGTCACCTGATAATCACACTACAACAATTATTTCATAAAAAATCTTTTTGCATATTTTTGGCGAATTTTATTGTGAAAAAATGTTCAATAGCGGTAATATTATACAGTGTAGGATGACCAAAATCATGCTACACAACAAGGGTCACCTAATAATCATACTACAACATTTATTTTGGGAAAATTAGTTTTGATATAATTTTGGGGATTTTTTATATTCAAAAATATTCAATATCGTCAATATTATATACTGTATACTCACCAAAATCATGCTACACAACAAGGGTCACCTGATAATCATACTACAACAGTTATTGCAGGAGAAAAAAAAATTGCATATTTTTGGGGAATTTTATTGTGAAAAATCGTCAATAGCGTTAATATTATACAGTGTAGGATGACCAAAATCATGATACACAACAAAGGTCATCTGATTATCATACTACAACAGTCATTTCAGGAAAATGTGTTTTTGCATATTTTTGGGGAATTTTATTATGAAAAATCGTCAATAGCTATAATATTATACACTGTATACTCACCAAAATCATGCTACATTTGCACAACTGAAACATCTGTACATAGTTTTTCATTATTTGATAGGTGATGGCAATCTAACCATTTATTAAGCTTTTCAAAGGACTCTGACTCAGGTGTGAGCTCCTTTTACAGTATTGACAGTATTGTCTGAAACAATAAACTGGTTAAAACCAGAACTGGTTATATATTTGAGCGATTTAAATATTTGCAACATGGGCATTGGTGTTCTCCTTAGGTCTACTATATTTTCTTATTGGTGGATAACATTTGACTTTGAATATAAAAAAATAGCTTGAGGAAAAATTATTAATATATACTCTAACATATGTTATATATCGTGTCAAGACTATCTCTCCATCCTACATATTCCATATGTGGGGTGGGGGGGGGGGGGGGGGGGGTTTAGACGGCTTGTGTGCACAATATCCACTTACTTTGAGTTTGGGAATGATGGTCTACGGGCCCCTCTCTGGATTGCTGCGACTGTCTTTGCTACCCGGGCTTGTGAAAGCGTGGCGGCTCGTGACGCCGGTTTGCCGGTCACACAAGAGATGTCTGGTATGCTCCGGCGGGGCCGGTAGCAGCCCCACAGATAAGACCACCTCAATTAGGTTCTGCTGCTTCCAGAGATGAAGCTCGTCTCCAGCAGCACTTAGAGTACCTAGGCCTGCACCTCAACAGGAAGAAGAGCAGGCTCCAGCCCTCACAGTCCACGGAGTTCCTAGGCATGTGTTTGGATGCCAGGGCAGGGACTCTTTACTTGACTCCTGTGAGACAGGCCGCCCTCAGGGCTTGCTTGTCCCAGTTCCGGCTTGGGGCCAGGGTGACCTGGAGGCTATGTCTCCGCCTCTTGGGGTTAATGGCAGCCACAGTACATGTCATACCCCTGGCTCTTCTGAACATGCGCCCAGTGCAGCGCTGCCTCCTGGGCCTTGGATTTTGCCCACAGAGGAATCTGCAGGCCAGCGTATTGGTGATGCGCAGACTGTGTGTGGCTCTCCGTTGGTGGCGGCGGCCGACCAACTTGGCACGTGGGACGGTACTGGGGCTTGTGTTGCGTCGCCAGGTGGTGTCATCAGATGCATCCCTGGTAGGCTGGGGGGCTGTCCACGAAGGCAAGGGCATCAGCGGCCTTTTGCACGGACCCTGGTTAGTGCAGCACATAAATGTTTTGGAGCTGCAGGCTATCCGTCTGGCTCTTCTGCACTTCCTGTCAGAGCTACAGGACCGCCATGTGCTGGTGAGAACAGACAGTACAGTAGCAGTGGCATATATCAACAGGCAAGGGGGCCTAGGTTCCCCTCGCCTGTGCAGATTGGCTCGGGCAATATGGGAGTGGGCTCATCCCCAGTTCAAGTCCCTGAGGGCCACATATGTACCGGGTCGGGAGAACCTTGCTGTAGATCGGCTCTCCAGGGGGGGACCCCTCCCCGGAGAGTGGCAGCTGCATCCAGAGGTTGTGAGCGGAATATGGGATCGCTACGGCACAGCCGTGGCAGATCTTTCTGCATCCAGGGAGAACACTCATTGTCCCTTCTTTTTCTCCATGGGGAGGGACAATCCTCCCTTAGGGACGGATTTTATGGCACATCAGTGGCCACTGGGCCTCCTGTATGCCTTCCCTCCCTTCCTCCTCCTGCACCAACTCCTACAGAGAGTCCAGCCTCATCCTGGTGGCCCCCAATTGGCCCCAGATGATTTGGTTTGCCGAGATTCCGCTCCTTATTCAGGGACAACCGTGGGAGGTACCCATTCACCGGGACCTCCTGTCCCAGGCCAAGGGAACTCTTTTTCATCCTTTTCCCCAGGGCCTCAGGCTTTGGGCCTGGCCCCTGAGAGGGCCGAATTTCTAACCTTGGGATTCCCCCAGTCTGTAGTGGGTACTTTGCAGGGGGCCCGGGCTCCCTCGACCAGGGTTGCTTATTCCTATCGTTGGGGGGTGTTTCAATCATGGTGCCTCACGACACGTGGATCCCCTCTCCTGTATGGCCCCTGGTATCCTTCAGGAGCTGTTAGAGGCAGGCAAGTCTCCCTCGACGTTGAGGGGGGCGGTGGCAGCCATAAAGGGGGCCCATGTTGGGCCTCGTAAACTGGCACAGGGTTGTTGTGACCTTATTGCTCAGTTCTTTAGGGGGGCTTGTAGGGTTGCTCCCTCTCCCAGGAGGCCGGGTGTACCCCCATGGGATTTGGAGATGGTTTTGTCAGACTTGCGGCATGGGCCGTTCGAGCCTCTGGAAACGGTTGAGCTGAAATGGCTTTCGCTCAAGACTACATTCTTGTTGGCTATTGTGTCGACAAAAAGGGTGGGTGAGCTACATGCCCTTTCCGTGCATGAAGAGTGCTGCCGCTTCTTGCCTTGGAATGCTGGAGTGCTGCTGCGCCCTAATCCTGCATTCTATCCTAAGGTCTGGTCTGAGTCCCATGCCAACCAATCTCTTGAGCTGCGCCCTTTCCGCCCTCCTCAGGATGGGGTATACAGTGTATAATATTAACGCTATTGATGATTTTTCACAATAAAATTACCCAAAAATAAACAAAAACTAATTTTTCTGAAATAACTGTTGTAGTATGATTATCAGGTGACCCTTGCTGTGTAGCATGATTTGGGTGAGTATACAGTGTATAATATTAACGCTATTGACGATATTTCAAAATAAAATTCCCCAAAAATATGCAAACTTTTTTTTTCCTGAAATAACTGTTGTAGTATGATTATCAGGTGACCCTTGTTGTGTAGCATGATTTGGGTGAGTATACAGTGTATAATATTAACGCTATTGACGATTTCTCACAATAAAATTCCCCAAAAATATGCAAACTTTTTTTTTTCCTGAAATAACTGTTGTAGTATGATTAAAAGGTGACCCTTGTTGTGTAGCATGATTTTGGTGAGTATACAGTGTATAATATCAACGCTATTGACGATTTTTCACAATAAAATTCCCCAAAAATATGCAAAAACAAATTTTTCTGAAATAACTGTTGTAGTACGATTATCAGGTGACCCTTGTTGTGTAGCATGATTTTGGTCATCCTACACTGTATAATATTGACGATATTGAATATTTTTGAATATAAAAAATCCCCAAAATTATATCAAAACTAATTTTCCTAAAATAAATGTTGTAGTACGATTATCAGGTGACCCTTGTTGTATAGCATGATTTTGGTCATCCTACACTGTATAATATTAACACTATTGACGATATTTCAAAATAAAATTCCCCAAAAATATGCAAAACATTTTTTTCCTGAAATAACTGTTGTAGTATGATTAAAAGGTGACCCTTGTTGTGTAGCATGATTTTGGTGAGTATACAGTGTATAATATCAACGCTATTGACGATTTTTCACAATAAAATTCCCCAAAAATATGCAAAAACAAATTTTTCTGAAATAACTGTTGTAGTACGATTATCAGGTGACCCTTGTTGTGTAGCATGATTTTGGTCATCCTACACTGTATAATATTGACGATATTGAATATTTTTGAATATAAAAAATCCCCAAAATTATATCAAAACTAATTTTCCTAAAATAAATGTTGTAGTACGATTATCAGGTGACCCTTGTTGTATAGCATGATTTTGGTCATCCTACACTGTATAATATTAACACTATTGACGATATTTCAAAATAAAATTCCCCAAAAATATGCAAAACATTTTTTTCCTGAAATAACTGTTGTAAATGGTAAATGGTAAATGGCCTGTACTTATATAGCGCCTTTCTAGTCTTTTCGACCACTCAAAGCGCTTTACAATACATTTCATTCACCCCATTCACACACATTCATACACTGATGGCAAGCAGCTACCACGCAGGGTGCCAACCTGCACATCAGGGGAAGCTAATCATTCATACACATTCATACACCGTTGGCACAGCAACGGGAGCAATTTGGGGTTAAGTGTCTTGCCCAAGGACACATCGACATGTGGACTGGAGGAGCCGGGAATCGAACCGCCAATCTTCCAATCGGTGGACGACCGCTCTACCTCCTGAGCCACAGCCGCCCCATAGTATGATTATAGTATGATTACAAGGTGACTTTTGTTGTGTAGCATGATTTTGGTGAGTATACAGTGTATAATATCAACGCTATTGACGATTTTTCACAATAAAATTCCCCAAAAATATGCAAAAACAATTTTTTCTGAAATAACTGTTGTAGTACGATTATCAGGTGACCCTTGTTGTGTAGCATGATTTTGGTCATCCTACACTGTATAATATTGACGATATTGAATATTTTTGAATATAAAAAATCCCCACAATTATATCAAAACTAATTTTCCTAAAATAAATGTTGTAGTACGATTATCAGGTGACCCTTGTTGTATAGCATGATTTTGGTCATCCTACACTGTATAATATTAACACTATTGACGATATTTCAAAATAAAATTCCCCAAAAATATGCAAACTTTTTTTTTTCCTGAAATAACTGTTGTAGTATGATTATAAGGTGACCATTGTTGTGTAGCATGATTTTGGTGAGTATACAGTGTATAATATTAACGCTATTGACGATTTTTCACAATAAAATTCCCCAAAAATATGCAAAAACATTTTTTTCTGAAATAACTGTTGTAGTACGATTATCAGGTGACCCTTGTTGTGTAGCATGATTTTGGTGAGTATACACTGTATAATATTAACGCTATTGATGATTTTTCACAATAAAATTCCCCAAAAATATGCAAAAACATTTTTTTCTGAAATAACTGTTGTAGTACGATTATCAGGTGACCCTTGTTGTGTAGCATGATTTTGGTGAGTATACAGTGTATAATATTAACGCTATTGACGATATTTCACAATAAAATTCCCCAAAAATATGCAAACTTTTTTTTTTCCTGAAATAACTGTTGTAGTATGATTATCAGGTGACCCTTGTTGTGTAGCATGATTTTGGTGAGTATACAGTGTATAATATTAACGCTATTGACGATTTTTCACAATAAAATTCCCCAAAAATATGCAAAAACTATTTTTTCTGAAATAACTGTTGTAGTACGATTATAAGGTGACCCTTGTTGTGTAGCATGATTTTGGTGAGTATACAGTGTATAATATTAACGCTATTGACGATATTTCACAATAAAATTCCCCAAAAATATGCAAACTTTTTTTTTTCCTGAAATAACTGTTGTAGTATGATTATCAGGTGACCCTTGTTGTGTAGCATGATTTTGGTGAGTATACAGTGTATAATATTAACGCTATTGACGATTTTTCACAATAAAATTCCCCAAAAATATGCAAAAACTATTTTTTCTGAAATAACTGTTGTAGTACGATTATCAGGTGACCCTTGTTGTGTAGCATGATTTTGGTGAGTATACAGTGTATAATATTAACGCTATTGACGATATTTCACAATAAAATTCCCCAAAAATATGCAAACTTTTTTTTTTCCTGAAATAACTGTTGTAGTATGATTATCAGGTGACCCTTGTTGTGTAGCATGATTTTGGTGAGTATACAGTGTATAATATTAACGCTATTGACGATTTTTCACAATAAAATTCCCCAAAAATATGCAAAAACAAATTTTTCTGAAATAACTGTTGTAGTACGATTATCAGGTGACCCTTGTTGTGTAGCATGATTTTGGATATCCTACACTGTATAATATTGACGATATTGAAGATTTTTGAATATAAAAAATCCCCGAAATTATATCAAAACTAATTTTCCTAAAATAAATGTTGTAGTATGATTATCAGGTGACCCTTGTTGTATAGCATGATTTTGGTCATCCTACACTGTATAATATTAACACTATTGACGATATTTCAATATAAAATTCCACAAAAATATGCAAACTTTTTTTTTTCCTGAAATAACTGTTGTAGTATGATTATAAGGTGACCATTGTTGTGTAGCATGATTTTGGTCAGTATACCGTGTATAATATTAACGCTATTGACAATTTTTCACAATAAAATTCCCCAAAAATATGCAAAAACATTTTTTTCTGAAATAACTGTTGTAGTATGATTATAAGGTGACCATTGTTGTGTAGCATGATTTTGGTGAGTATACAGTGTATAATATTAACGCTATTGACGATTTTTCACAATAAAATTCCCCAAAAATATGCAAAAACATTTTTTTCTGAAATAACTGTTGTAGTACGATTATCAGGTGACCCTTGTTGTGTAGCATGATTTTGGTGAGTATACAGTGTATAATATTAACGCTATTGACGATTTTTCACAATAAAATTCCCCAAAAATATGCAAAAACTATTTTTTCTGAAATAACTGTTGTAGTACGATTATAAGGTGACCCTTGTTGTGTAGCATGATTTTGGTGAGTATACAGTGTATAATATTAACGCTATTGATGATATTTCACAATAAAATTCCCCAAAAATATGCAAACTTTTTTTTTTCCTGAAATAACTGTTGTAGTATGATTATCAGGTGACCCTTGTTGTGTAGCATGATTTTGGTGAGTATACAGTGTATAATATTAACGCTATTGATGATTTTTCACAATAAAATTCCCCAAAAATATGCAAACTTTTTTTTTTCCTGAAATAACTGTTGTAGTATGATTATCAGGTGACCCTTGTTGTGTAGCATGATTTTGGTGAGTATACAGTGTATAATATTAACGCTATTGACGATTTTTCACAATAAAATTCCCCAAAAATATGCAAAAACTATTTTTTCTGAAATAACTGTTGTAGTACGATTATCAGGTGACCCTTGTTGTGTAGCATGATTTTGGTGAGTATACAGTGTATAATATTAACGCTATTGACGATATTTCACAATAAAATTCCCCAAAAATATGCAAACTTTTTTTTCTCCTGAAATAACTGTTGTAGTATGATTATCAGGTGACCCTTGTTGTGTAGCATGATTTTGGTGAGTATACAGTGTATAATATTAACGCTATTGACGATTTTTCACAATAAAATTCCCCAAAAATATGCAAAAACCATTTTTTCTGAAATAACTGTTGTAGTACGATTATAAGGTGACCCTTGTTGTGTAGCATGATTTTGGTGAGTATACAGTGTATAATATTAACGCTATTGACGATTTTTCACAATAAAATTCCCCAAAAATATGCAAAAACATTTTTTTCTGAAATAACTGTTGTAGTATGATTATAAGGTGACCATTGTTGTGTATCATGATTTTGGTGAGTATACAGTGTATAATATTAACGCTATTGACGATATTTCAAAATAAAATTCCCCAAAAATATGCAAACTTTTTTTTTCCAGAAATAACTGTTGTAGTATGATTATCAGGTAACCCTTGTTGTGTAGCATGATTTGGGTGAGTATACAGTGTATAATATTAACACTATTGACGATTTTTCACAATAAAATTCCCCAAAAATATGCAAAACATTTTTTTCCTGAAATAACTGTTGTAGTATGATTATCAGGTGACCCTTGTTGTGTAGCATGATTTGGTGAATATACAGTGTATAATATCAACGCTATTGACGATTTTTCACAATAAAATTCCCCAAAAATATGCAAAAACAAATTTTTCTGAAATAACTGTTGTAGTACGATTATCAGGTGACCCTTGTTGTGTAGCATGATTTTGGTGAGTATACAGTGTATAATATTAACGCTATTGACGATATTTCACAATAAAATTCCCCAAAAATATGCAAACTTTTTTTTTCCTGAAATAACTGTTGTAGTATGATTATCAGGTGACCCTTGTTGTGTTGTGTAGCATGATTTTGGTGAGTATACAGTGTATAATATTAACGCTATTGACGATTTTTCACAATAAAATTCCCCAAAAATATGCCAAAAACAATTTTTTCTGAAATAACTGTTGTAGTACGATTATCAGGTGACCCTTGTTGTGTAGCATGATTTTGGTCATCCTACACTGTATTAATATTGACGATATTGAAGATTTTTGAATATAAAAAATCCCCAAATTATATCAAAAACTAATTTTCCTAAAATAACTGTTGTAGTACGATTATAAGGTGACCCTTGTTGTGTAGCATGATTTTGGTGAGTATACAGTGTATAATATTAACGCTATTGACGATATTTCAAAATAAAATTCCACAAAAATATGCAAACTTTTTTTTTTTCCTGAAATAACTGTTGTAGTACGATTATAAGGTGGACCCTTGTTGTGTAGCATGATTTTGGTGAGTATACAGTGTATAATATTAACGCTATTGACGATATTTCACAATAAAATTCCCCAAAAATATGCAAACTTTTTTTTTTCCTGAAATAACTGTTGTAGTATGATTATCAGGTGACCCTTGTTGTGTAGCATGATTTTGGTGAGTATACAGTGTATAATATTAACGCTATTGACGATTTTTCACAATAAAATTCCCCAAAAATATGCAAAAACAATTTTTTTCTGAAATAACTGTTGTAGTACGATTATCAGGTGACCCTTGTTGTGTAGCATGATTTTTGGTGAGTATACAGTGTATAATATTAACGCTATTGACGATATTTCACAATAAAATTCCCCAAAAATATGCAAACTTTTTTTTTTCCTGAAATAACTGTTGTAGTATGATTATCAGGTGACCCTTGTTGTGTAGCATGATTTTGGTCATCCTACACTGTATAATATTGACGATATTGAAGATTTTTGAATATAAAAAATCCCCAAAATTATATCAAAACTAATTTTCCTAAAATAAATGTTGTAGTATGATTATCAGGTGACCCTTGTTGTATAGCATGATTTTGGTCATCCTAAACTGTATAATATTAACACTATTGGACGATATTTCAAAATAAAATTCCCCAAAAATATGCAAACTTTTTTTTTTCCTGAAATAAACTGTTGTAGTATGATTATATGGTGACCATTGTTGTGTAGCATGATTTTGGTGAGTATACAG